>NW_008246069.1:761273-826154 GCF_000281045.1 Saprolegnia diclina VS20
GCGTGACAACATCATTATCTTGGCTCTGAACTCGAAGTCGAATGTGGACGGCCGCATGTACACCAAAAACATCATCTACGAAGAGGTTATCGACAAGACCGTACCAGACAGTACCAGACAGTACGCTACTATAGATATGAGTTTACTACACGGTATCCATTTCACTGACTACACATTGTACATCACCGCACCAGAGTGTGGACGTAGGGCCGGCCACTGGGCTCACCCAGGGCCCCCTGGCTCACCCTGGTCGATTCTTGTATTCTTGTAATCGATGGTTACGTGGCCTTCCTCGATGATGGTAACCCAAAGCGCAGGTCTGAACGACACCATCGGAGGATCGGGTGTCGAGGGACCAAAAGGCAGCGCATGATGACTGCTTGTAGCAGGTGTTTGCAACGACCGCCCATGTTGGTTATACAACCCAGCCACTGACACTGCTGGAAACGCTGACTTGGAAGAGCCCGAATCGTGCACGCTGGTAACTTTACCTGGGTGCTGGCAAAGGCTGCCCAAGTTCGTAAAAGATCTCGTCTTGGCGATCGGTAACACGGCGAGGGTCGATGCTATCCATCTGCAGCAGTCAAAGAAACGCTGTCGAGAGACCTTTATTGTGCTGGTTCATCTCGATCCGTGTACACGGCTGTCAAGCAGCTTCTCGGAGAAGGCGCTCGACCAGGGCGGGGTCTTCCATGCTTGGATGCTTGTCCTCGATGGGCTTCGAGAATGAAATGAACTGTTTGGCCGGACTTCAGCAACAATGTGCCACAATTGTTGCCATTTTGTTGTTGATGCACCCGCGAGATGGCGCGTGGCAAATGGAGGTGGTCAGCGATGGGAGATTTATTAATACCAGCGTACCAAAGTCTTTGGGTTGAGTAAGACCCAGCCGCGCTAGATCAATATCTACTGCGTTGCAAGTTGAATATTCTACGACATGCGGAGCTGGCCGCTTCATGGCAGCATCAGCCCCTACTTTGGAATCATGGTACGATAAAACTCAATTCATGCGCTCATGTTTATCTTCCAGTAGATTTTTGAGTATCAACGACGCTGTCTAGGTGCTTGCGAACACCTCAGACATATCGGGTATCGGCAACAATTTGTCTAGCGCTGTCACGAGTGCTTTGTCGACCTTTAGGTAATGTACGACAACAACGTCGAGGTCAAATGCGTGGCACTTGGCGACGGCGGCAGCGATTGCATCGAGAATCCACGTAGTCTTGTTTCCAAAAACGCCACCGCCGAGAACAGTGAGAAATACTCTGTTCGATCCGGTGGTTGAGGCATTGATGATAGCAGCCCACAGGGTCGCCTCATAGCTAGCGCGAAGCACGAGACTGGCAAAAGGCGCCCACGCAGTCGTCGAAGCGTACGAGTAACCACACGAAATGGCCGAGCAGTACACTTGGGTGACGAGCTGTTTGTCGCTGCTGGGGCTGGTTGGGTGGTACCGCGCTTTGAAAGGCACTTCAACGTTCCAGTGGACACCGACTTTCAGCGCATCCTCAAGGTCATTGTTGTCGGCGGTCTCGAGCACATCGTTGAGTCGTTGTAGACTCGCATTCGTGGCGTCCGTATAGCCGTTGACGACGTGGAAATACTGATGCCGCTCATTGTCAAGAATGACTTCGACATCGTCGAGATTGTTGATCTGGCTCGTTGCTCTTTGTCCTTGCAAATCGGCGTCTGGCGATGCAAAGTAGTTGCGGAAAACCGTGCCCGGACCAGCTGCTACAGGTACTGGTTAGCTGTACGTGCAATCGTCAACCATACGCGTACCGATGGCGCACGCTGGCCCTTGAGTCATATCGCGTGCGTAAATGGTGACTCCGTCCTCTGGCCGCTACAACGACTTTGGGTGAGTGCTGCCATGGGAAGTGGCTTGACGTACAGCTCGCGGATGGGCAAATTCGAGGCAATTGAACTGGGAAGCAGCCTGGAACGTCGCGTTTCGATGTAGTGGGTCACAGTGCAGTAGGAACACGTCTTTGGACGCGACGTGGGTAACGCGGAGTTGCCCGAGACGCCCGACGCACATGGCATGGTCACGAAGCGTTGCCAGCGATAGGCACTCGAACGTGCCAATGTCGTACGCTTTGTCGTTGGTGACGCTGCGCAACTGCGTTTCGTTGACGATCTCGAACTTGGCTTGGATCTCGTCGTAGGCCAAACCCTTCTCCCTGAAGCCGAAGAGGGTCTTGAACCAGTCCATTGCTCGCGCGGTCGTTGTGTGTCAGCGTCGCAGAGGAGCCAATTGGACACCACGTACCAGCTCTGGCCAATCCCACGTCGGGTTGTCCGTATACGCCATCTCTTTACCGACATACAAAGAACAAGCTTCCTAGTTCAGAGCTAAATTATCAAGTGGTGATACAATCACTCAGGAACCTTCTGCCATGAGTGTATGTAGCGAGGAACTCCTTGCCACTTCATTTTCCAACTGTCTTTGAAAAGAATGGTCTGCCCCCCGAGCTACGCTGTGCGTGTCGCTATCCGCAACTCGAGCGCGACGCCCATCGCTGTTGAGGCCGTCTTCGGCTCGGACCACCAAGCCGCCGATGGGAAGGACTTCATCCGCGAGCGCGTCACGGTCGCTCCGCATGACACCGTCGTTCTTGGCGAGCACGAATACAACATGGGTTCGTGGACTGCCCACGCAGCCGTGTACGCCGTGCACGCCACGCACCCACGGTCGAACGCTCGTGCGTCGTGGTCGCCGCAACTCTCGAGCGGTATCGTCGACGTCGTGACGGTCGAGCTCGGCGCGGATGCCCACAACGTGACGCTGCGCCAGAGTTAAGAACACCAATATCACGTGGTTTGCATCGCCAAGAGGACAAACCTGCACAAACATACATGGTCACACGTCAGTGAAAGAGTTAAGTGGATAGATCCGTTTTTCAATTGGTACATAGTGTTTAAAATCTCACACGAAGAACGATTCGCGCTTGGTACTTGCAGCCAGTGGGTTGGCAGCGGGACTTGCATATGCGTGGAACTGCTGTCCAAACTCTTCACGTTGCGACGGACTTGTCGGGGAGTGGTGCGTCTCCTCGGACGAGTGATCGTATAGCTGCACGTGCTTGCCAAACCCACGATCGAAGCTACCAGCGAACGGTCCGTCGATAGCGACGGCCGACGATCGGAACGATGCTGGCGCCGCCGACGACACGGTGGGCCTACAGTTAGGTACGTGAGTAATATCGATATCGCAACTCGTACGCACCGTGGCGGCTGCTGTGTTGCGCCTTCGGAAGCTGTGCGGCGACGGGGTGCAGGGCAGACACATAGGTCGCCCTCGTCATCAGCCAGCGTAGAGTCCCCGCGGGCACGGGCAATCTTTGCTCGTCGCTGCTCGACGATGTAGTCGTATGTCGTGGATCCATTGCGACCTAAGGTTAGCGAAATGAGAGCAATGATCGAGTCAGTTGGGCTGTACAGAGCTTGATGTGAAATATTACGAGCTGCAGGATAGACACTGTCGATGGGACGAGGAACGCTGAGTAAAGCCCAAGCAGAATCTTGACGGCGACGAGAGGAAACATGTATCTACACGAAAAAGCCAGCCATTCAGTTCGTTTTGTTTTGTACACGTCAGGGGACGTGGCTTGCCTGTCGTTGCTGCAGGCGTTTGTGCCTGGTGCCGGAGTTCCGTCCTTGCATCCGTACGTCACAGCGCCTACGCACAGCATATAAGAACGGGCGATGAGTGTGCCAAACGCACCATTGCTGGTAATCGATGCCGGATCAGCAAACGAGGTCGCGAATAGGAAGACACCGACCGCGAGTTGAAACAGCGTAAAGACGAGAGTCGAGCAGATCAGGACAAAGAAATAGCGATAGTTGTGGGCGCCGACACAGTTGTTCAGCCACTTGCAGTGGTGGTCGAACGTCGCGACGCACTTCTCGCATAGGCGACAGTGCCGCGATCGCTTGTCGACGTACTTAGTGCACACATTGCAGTACAGCAGGTCGTCCGTGATCTGCGCAGGGCTGAGCTCGGCCTCTGTCAGAATATTTCTGTCCGCGGGGTTGATGTACGTGCAGAAGCCCGCCAGAACCATGATCAAGACACCGTTCATGCCGTAGATCTAATGTGACGAGAGTGAGGTTCGGCACGACGGGGGCATTCATCGTACCACGCCCAAGGCGATAGCGGGCGTCGCCGGCAGGAAGGGCACGTAGAATGCGAAGAAGCCGCCGAAGAGTACGGGGAAGGTGACCCATGCCACGACCTGCAGTAGGTCAAAGGGCGCTTGCCAACCATTCGTACGCATCGCTCGGCGCGGGCGGGGTCGCGGCCTCTTTCAGAATGCATTACTTTTCGACAGACTCGAATATTAGCCAATCAGACGCCACCAAGAACAGCCAGACCCACGTTTCGATTGGTGGCCTTCAAAATGCATGCGCCACGTTTCATAAGCTTTCCGAGAGACAGCGTGAGTAACCGGGCGGATCCTAATTATTCATTCCTCAACGCCCGCACGACTGCGATAGCGACTGCGTTTGCTACGACCACTGCATGTCGGCGCTGACCGAGTACCAACCCACCACAAGCATGATCAACAGCAGCTTCAATAGCTCGCTCCTTGGGTTCGATTTGACTGGATCCAAGTGCTGACTCGATTGCGTGCGCTGCACCGCTTGTGGCCCGTGTACGTACATTGGATGACGCCTGTGTACCACTTGCGACGCTATCCCTCGCTTTCTTTTGAGCAATTTGTGTTCATTCTGCAACATTGGGTCTGCAGGCAACTTACAGAACTCGTCTGCATTCATGGAAGATTTCGTACGGTACTTGCCCTGTCCTTTGCGAAATCATCGAGTCTTGCATTTCGGGAATTGGGTTTCAAAATGGTCAAACTTGGTCGTTGGACGGGGACTCCATTAAAGGAAAGGGACGCAAGTGATGCCTACATGTGTAAGCTAGCATTTATTCTCGTAGTACGGGCAAAAGTGCTGCGCAAGCTGCTGCGCATGGCATCTCCTGTTGTGGGCAGTCTCAGCAAGGAACTGTTATGCACTCGCCTCCCCAAGTCTTAGCAGTCTCTACATGTACTGTACGTACCATCAGGACAGTCCAGTACATGGGTTCGGTACATTCTGCGACAACCGCTCAAGACCAAGATTTTTGCGATGGCCGAACGCCTGGCGATCGAATCCTGTTTCGCACTTATCATTTTCGCGGAATGACTCAACTGGACGATGTCATCGATGTGGAAAAGGACGCTTTGCGCCGCACGAACTCGGTAGGTATCGTGCAAGACTCGCCAGAGCCGTACATCTTCGTTAGGACCCAGGGCGTCTCGCAGCCTCGCTAGCACCAGTCCCGCCCGTCGACATTGCTGACGCAGCGGACTTTCGCCGCCTCCACTACTACTCGGGTTCGACGCCCAAGGTATCTGCACCAGTGCGTGCGACGATTGCGCAGACGCTCGCAACGATCTACGACCCTTTCATATCGGCTGTGCTCTCTCTTGACGATGCGTCCTTCGAGGAGATGGACGTAGCTGCGCGCGTCGAGCACCTGCTCCAGGCATCGTACTTAGCCGATGAGCTTACGCCGCTCGCGCCAAAGAAAGAGACGAAAGAAACCACACTGACACACGCGTTCCTCTCGCTCCTCAAGTCGTTTGTCGGCACTGGAATCCTCTTCTTGCCGCAGGGTTTTCAGCGCGGCGGCGTCGTCTTCGCACCTATCCTTCTCACTGCCATCGCGATCGTTACAGTGTTCGCAATGCTGCGACTGCTGGCGTGCCGCGCGCGTATCGGCGGGTCGTACAGCCACATCGGTAGCGTCGTGCTGGGTCCTGTCGGTCACCGGCTCGTGCAGACGTCGCTCGTACTCATGCAGTTTGGGTTTTGCTGCTCGTACATCATCTTTGTCGCGCAGAACCTCCGGGATGTCTCCGTGTACTTTGAGACGCCCGTGTCGCTCACGAGCCTCATTTTGCTCCAGACGCTCGTCTACATCCCTCTGTCGTGGATTCGCTACATGCGGTACGTACATATCCATACCCCAGCCATACCCCTATGTATGACGTGGCAACTTCCAGGTACTTTACGCTGAGCAACCTCGTCGCGGATGTTTTTGTCTTGTACGCGATTGTGTACATTATGTACACAAATGGTCGCACGCTCGCGGTCAATGGCATTGTCGAACCGCTCGAAGGCTTCAACACGAGCGACTACTCGATCTTCCTCGGCACCGCCGTGTTTGTGTTTGAGGGCATCGGACTCATCATCCCGACTCAAGCCGCTCTGGCACCGAGCCTACAGCCTCAGTTCCCGGCGCTTCTTGCCAAGACGATCGCGGGCTGCGTCGTCTTCTTCTCGCTCTTTGCGAGTGTCAACTACGCGGCGATTGGCAACGCCGTCCAGCCCATGATCCTCTCGAGTTTGCCGCGGACGCCCCAGACAATGGCAGTCCAGGCTGGTTACGCCTTTGCGCAGACGCTTGCGTATCCGCTCTTCCTCTTTCCAGCACTCCAGATTGTTGAAGATGTCCTTGGCTTCCAGCGTCGGTCGTCGGGGCTCAAGGCGCAAAAAAATGTTGTGCGGACGCTCGTGGTTCTCTCCACTGTGGCCATCGCGTACGCTGGCCAAGCGCATTTAGACCTCTTTGTGTCGCTTGTCGGCGCCTTTTGCTGTGGTAGAATTACATCCTGGACTTTTATTTGGGACTTATTTGTGGCATGTAGTGCCTCTCGGATTCATCTACCCGCCATGGTTCTATCTCAAGCTCGCACCCGAGCGACACTGGGCTTCCAAGGCCCTCGACTACGGCACGATCGGTCTCGGCCTCTTCATCTTTTTTTTCGTGACGTGGACCAACGTCGTGCAATGGTACCTCGGGTCCGCTGAGAACGATGCGTAAAAAATTGTCACCGAGCCGTCTACATAATGCATCCTTTTAACTCGCAATAAGCGTCGCATGGAAGCGTCGAGATGGGAGATGAGTGTCGACCCACCTGAGAGCCCAACTTTGTGGACACATCATTCAAATTCGACGGCACGTTTTGCTGAGGACAAACTGATTCAAGTACGATGCGCTGCCTGCTACCGTTGAGCTCTGCGGTTGTGAACGAGATGATATGGCAGTGGCATTTCTGAAGTGGGGCAGGTGCATTGCAGTGCACAATTCAATTGGCGAGTAGCCAATGTCGCGACCTTATCCCACGTTTCTTCGAGCGTACTTGTTCGCACCAATATTCATTAGATTTTCCACACCAGACATCTTTAAGCCCAACGTTATCTTTATAGTATCAGTCCTCGCTACCGAGCAGCAACGTGGCTGGTAGCAGCGCTGTGAGTTCCTCAACACGCGAGCCAAGGCGACAGGCCACGCTACATTGGACGACAGCACATCAACCGGAGTTGCTCCACCGCTGGATGCAGAAGTGTGGGTCTGTGATTCGTCGCGTTCGATCCCCGTGCTTGTTGTTGATGATCAGCTGATAAAAACGCTGGCAAGGCATCGACCGAAAACACATTCATCGATCAGACTCTGGTGTACCTCCTGATTCTTCATTTGAACATAGAACTCTGTGTGGCGACATATTGCAGAATCCTTCCCCTAGATGTGCCATAACTCCTTAACCCACAACATGCTCGTACTAGTACACTATAGCGCATTGTGGTCTTGCACATGCGCGGGACGAGCACATGCACGGTTCACTTTCATCGCGATCTTTCATCCAAGATGGTAACGACGGTAGTGTACCGTAAATTTTTCGACGCAATTGCGCGGCAGTCGTTTTGTTTCGGCGTTCTATTTTCGGGCTTCGAAAATAAAATGCTGGGCCGAATAAAAATATCTAAAAAACCCACATCCTGGCGTCAGTTGCCAACCCCATCGACGACAGCAAGCTGCCATCCATGGTCCTCTTCGAAGCCTGCTTTGCGCCCGAACCGCCCGCGTCGACATGCTGCATCGGTGCGCCGTATGGAACCTCGCACGACCTCCACATTTATTACAACTACGAGGCCGCGCGCTTCGAGGTCAAGGGCGACGCCGGCCGCAGCCTCGGCGCCTGGAACATGAACCAGCACTTCAACCTGCCGATCACGCACATGCCTCGGACAGAGCTGCGGCCCTACACGGAGCGCATCCCTGCTGTGCTCGTCATGCTGCAGCACCAGTTTGCGCTCCATCAGGGACACGTCATGCCCTACATCTTTCGCGAAAGCCCAGGAAAGGCCGCCCGGGACCGTGCGATTGCCGCGATCAACAGTGGTACATTCCGTGGTGCTGACGTCGACGACGTGCGCATTGTCGCTGACCTTATCAAGGTTTGGTTCCGAGAGCTCCCCACGCCGCTCTTGCACCGCGTGTCTATGGCCGCCATGGACAAGTTTGTGCACAGCGAAGGCACTGCGCTACCCGACTTGGATCCAACCGAGCACGCTATCCTGCTCTGGCTCGCAGACCTTCTTCTTCACGTCGCGAGCGCCGAGAAGAGCAACCACATGGGCATTGAGCAGCTCTCGATTATTCTCGCACCCAACCTCATCCGTCTCGACACGCCCAACCCGATGGTTGCTGTCGCTGCGTCCAAGGCGAGCGTTGACTTTCTCCGACACTTTCTGCTCGAGCGTCGAAAGGAGCTCGCTGCATAGTTAAGCGTCCGTCGCCCATATTTAATAACACCCTTTTCCTACTAACATTTGTGTATCTCTGTCGATGAAGACAATGCCGGAAGCAGCCCATAGAGAGGACACGTCCATGATGAACACACACGTGAAGTTAGTCGGAGCGATTACGTCGTGGGGCTTTAAGCGTTCGCGGCGAAACGCGCCTGCCGCCGCCGGTGGCGAATCGTCCAGACGATGCCAAGAGCGGCGAGGAGCGCGAGCATGACGATGGTGTCCGTCGCCGGCACGACATCTGCGTGCAAGAGCAAGAGCACCATATCTAGGCCCGAGAGAAACCTCAATACGGACACGATCGACCCGAGCATGGTTGCACCCATTGCCCCCCAGTCCACCGTCAGCATTTCCGTGAGCTGCGTCGCCAACGTCTCGACGAGCTCGTCGTGCTCCATCTACAAAGATTCGTGAGATTCGAGCGTAGGACGGCAAGGCCCCGTACGTCCTGGTAGGGCAGGAGCGTCTCGTGCCACGACATCTTGTAGAGAGCAAGCGTGACGGGCACATACGCGTCGCTGTGGATCTCTTTGGCGAGGTCGTAGTAGCGCTTTGCGAGCAAAAAGTCCTGGCTCGACCCAATTCCGTGCTCGTACATGTACCCAAGGTTGAAGCTCGCTTGTGCGTTTCGGTTCGCGGCCATCGCGTAGTGAGCCATTGCGCGCACGTAGTTCGGCGCCGTGGTGCCGTATCCATAGTAGTAAAAGTCTCCGAGCTTCAAGTTCGCGTCGACGTTTCCCTACTCTGAGCGTCAAGCATGTTCTCGCCAAGGCGAGGATGTATAGCAATGTACCTGGCCCGCAGCCGCCTTGTACATGCGGATCGTCTGGTCACCCAACGCCACGGCGGGTGACATGCCCAGCTGGTGCTCAAGGAGGTATGCCGCGTTGTGCTGCGCGACCTCGTAGCCTTGCTCGGCCATGACGACGTATTTGCGGAATGCTTGAGTGTAGTCGCCCTTTGTAGGTCTCATACAATGAGTGTCAATTATGGGGATGCCTCGGCGTACCGCAACGTACGCGCGGTACGCGCTGCGGAGCTCGTGGTCCCAGGCGCCACGCTCGGCCACAAGCTTCATATAGTCGACAGCAGACTTGCACGATCGCGTCGTGCCAATGCCATGTGTCGTCATCTACACCAGAACCATGAGGCGACAATTTCTAGCTGTGTTGAGTCTGCATACGTGTGCCACTTTATGCATGCTAAGCGTGTGGCCATGCTGTGCCGCGACGTGGAAGTACCCAAACGCCGTCTCATACTCTGGAGACCCGTCGGCTTGGAGCTCGCCCTGAAGACTGAGCACGCCGAGGTTGTAGAAGGCATCTGCGTTGCCCTGCTTGGCCGCTGTCCGGAAGAGCATGATAGCCTTGCTACAGAGCGAGATGTATACGACGCGAATAGCGGACGGCGAAGTACCTCTTGTTTTGAACAACGCCCTGCCCCCGGAGATACATCGTCGCAAGTCCATTCTGTGCCGCCGCATTGCCTTCGTGGGACGATTCTTGGAAGTAGTCGAAAGCCCGCTTCATGTCGACAGCGACGCCGATCCCGTTGGCGTACATATGACCAAGGTTGGCTGCTGACGATGTCGCGCCCTATTACAGACAGCTGAGATGCGGACGACAAGCGGAAAGAACGAACAAATTCGTGGGCTCGGTGAAAGTAGACCGCGGCCTTGCGCACGTCCTGCGCCACGCCCCGTGCGCCATAATAGTAGAGCAACGCAAGATTGAGTGTCGCTTCAGCGTCACCTTTTTCAGACGAGAACCGGTAATACTCGACGACCTACAACGATATGAGAGACGAGGTTACAAGGACAATCTTGCATACGTCTTCGTCACCTGGAGCGCTGCGCTTCTGATTGCTTTCCGCCACGGTCTTCAAGCGCTTGTGGCGCTGGTCGTGAAGAACAGGACTCAACGAATCTTCGCTCTCGCGCAGTTCCACGGCACGATTGGCCGCAACTTCGTAGTATCGTAGAGCCGTCTCGCAGTTCTTCGGCACGCCGGCACCGACCATGTGCTTGTAACCCATCGCCATGGATGCGGCGATGTCACCGCCGGTCGCAGCGAAGTAGAGCTCAACCGCTGCTTTCGCGTCATGCCGGTCGACACCCCAGAGACCCGTGGAATGCGCGATGCCCATGAGGAACGTCGCCCGAGCAAGCCCCGTCTTGGACGCGACCTCGACGTCAGACAGACTTCCATTCGACGGGGCCGAGCCGTTGCCGTAGAACTGATTGATGGCCGATTGCAGCAGTCGCTGCTGGTCTGCGATGGGTACCTTGAGGCCGGGCGTTTGACCAACGCTCGGGCGCCACTCGGTCTTCGTTGCGGGATCGAAAGTATGGGCGGGCGTCGCGCTCACGGCGCCAGCGGCCGCTGCAAGGAGCAAGTACAACTTCATCAGTCGCGATCAGGAGTGGTGCTAAGTTTAGCTGGCGGGGTTACGAGCTGCTGCTGCCACACCGACGACTTAGTTTTCCCAAATGGACGCGCCGCAGACCACGTGGAACATATGCCTAATTAGGCTTTTGCCGAATTCTGCTGGAACGAACCAATCCACGCACGACATTTCAAGAGCGAATCAGACGTGGCCTTTCGACTGACTCGCACTGTGCCACGTGCAAACCCTCAGAGCGCAAAAGCTATAGAAGTCTGTCTAACATCGATAAAAATGTCATACCGATACCAGAGGCGCCAACGGACTCGCTGAAGCGGGATCAACCGAAAATGTTAATTCTGAATGATTGCACAGCGCATTCGGTCACTTGTGCGATTCGCACACCTCCTTACTACCAGTAGACAACGGCTAGTCGCGTGTGTCGACGGCGTGTGGGCAACACGCGCCCCTCTACTCTTCTTCTACTGAAGGTCTGGCATATGAGGCCCGCTTTTGCACGGCTGGTACACGTTGAAAGTGTGATGATGTCCTCGCTGAAATCTTATTGCATGGTCACTCGCGATTGGTGCAATTTGGCGCGATGGGATTGGTCCATTTCCGTCGCGCGAAGTAACACGCCTTCATTCAAAACAAAAACCAAATACACATACAAACATGTATATGATACCCAATAATTTAAGAGAGACGTGGCATTAAAACTCAGGTGTGCTCGCAGAGTCAATTCCACACCGCCGGTTCCACGATGGCTCCCCGCTTCGACTTCTTCCGGTGACGATGGCCTCATGGCGTGGGAACAACGAGGTTGACGGTGAACATGTGTAGGAAGATCCCCGAAGACCTCCAGACGTCGTCAGGCACGAGCACCTTCTTCACGATCACGACCGTCGTTGTCATGTTCTACCTCATCGTTGCCGAGTATGCAGCATACCTCGCGTCGTCGTCGCGCACCGTTTCGCGGGTAGTCATGGATTCGCACCAGGAAGATCTCTTGCGCATCAACTTCAACATCTCACTGACGTCGATCCCGTGCCATCACGTCTCTGTGGACGTGTCGGACCACATGGGCCAGCGCTTCGCCAACATCACGCGTCACATCCGTCGCTTCGAACTTACTGACGAAGGCGGCAGCACTGTGCGCGGTGAAGAAGTTCTCATGGCCGATCCTAGCTCCGTTCAGCGCTGGGGTGCTGTAACCCACGAGCTCCATGACGGCGAGACAGTCACCCCGAGTCTCAACGACGCCACGTTCGACGAATTCATGGCGTACGTCGCTCCCACGCCGGAACGGAACTCGTCGTGATTGATTTTCTGTTGTAGCAAGTATGAACTCGTGCTCGTCAACTACTACGCCCCGTGGTGCCCGTTCTCTCAGGCGCTGCTGCCGATTTGGGAACAAACTGCACTTCAACTGCAGGACCACCCCGAGTACAGCGAGCGCGTTACGATGGCGCGTGTCGACTGCACCCAGGACAACGCCGTTAGCCTCTGCCGCCGCGCCCGCATCCACGCCTTTCCGTCCATGATGATCTACATGTACGGCCACACGTTCACGCGGTACATTTACAACGGCCCTCGGAACGCCGAATCGCTGCTTCTGTTTTTGGACCTCTTTTACCGACGCTTGAACCCGGACGGCGACTTTGCCGAGGAGGTGATCCCCGAATTTGGCGACCTCTTGCGCTTGGCGGCACCGCAAAACGAGGAGCACGACCACGACCACGAAGGCTGCGAGCTTTCAGGCTCGATCGCAGTTCAACGCGTACCCGGGAAGCTCGTCTTGTACCCGTACTCTGGGGACCAGTCTTTCGACATGCGCGACATCAACGTCACGCACACGGTACCAACACGGACAAGGATGGTCTCTGCTCACGCCCGACGATAGATCAACCATTTCTCGTTTGGGCAGTGGAAGTCGACGGAGCAGCGCATGAACAACCCGCGCGCTGTGCTTTCGACGCATTACCCGATGGACGCGAAGCACTACCGCGCGCTCGACAGCAACATTACCATCGAGCACTATATCAAGGTCCGCATTCGCTTACGTGATCTGATCTCATAGCTTGTTCTAGATTGTTGGTGTTGACCACATGGACACAATCTCGTTCTTGCACCAGATTCCGGAGCGCATGTACGAATTCTCTGCCAGCAGCAACCAGTACAACGCGACCAACCAAGTGCCTGCGGCTCTCTTCACGTACGACTCGTCGCCGCTCGTGATTGAGCTCTATACGCAAAGTATGCCCTTCTTCCGCTTTCTCACGTCCCTCTGCGCGATTGTCGGCGGCGTTTACACAGTCCTCGGCCTCGTCGACGCGGGTGTCTTCCACGCTGTGACGTCCGTCCAGCGCAAGGCCAAGCTCGGCAAGCTCATCTGAGCGTGGCGCATCACAACTATATAAGCAATAGAGTGAACGTGCGCGTCATTACTGAGATATTCCGATTGCAGTTTACAACTCGTAGACGCGCCCGAGAAGGAACGCGTCGAGGTACTCGCCATTCTTGTAAGCATACCGGCGCAAGCGTCCCTCGATCTGGAACCCGTTCTTCTCGAGGACGCGGACCGAGCCCGTGTTGGGCGCGTAGACGACCGCAAAGAGGCGCGAGAGGGGCACGGGTGCGTGCGTTCGTAGGTACACCTCCACAAACCCGTCGAGAAACGTCGCGACGACGTGCGTCATGAGGCCGCGACCCCAGAAGCTCTTTCCGAGCCAGTAGCCGACCTCGCCCGAGTGTTCTTGAACGTCGCTTTTGACGTCCATGCCAATACCGCCAATGGCTTCACGCGTGCCCGACACCTTGTGCTGGCGAACAATTGCAAAGAGGCGCTCCGTTGCCGTACTGGAGGCATACGCGAGAAAGCTCATTGCGTTGTCGCTGGTGTAGGGGTGCGGAAACCGGTTTGCCAAGAATTTGGCCACTTCCGCGTCGTTGGCGTGGTGTACAAGATCGTCCATGTAGTCGCTCGACCAGTTGGTCAGGACATACTGGTAGTCAGCGTCATCCGTCACGAGCAGCTCGAGTTGCTTCGCGTTCATGTTCTCTTCGTCTCGTCCAATAGCAATGTGCTCTAGTGGTCTGCAGGAAGAGTCGCATCAACCACAAGCGCGCCACGAAGCACCGCAAAAAAGCGTGTGGCCGGGCTCTTTCCACCAGCACTCCGGCGGCGACGCGGAGTGATGGTTCCAACAATAGTGCATGCTGATTGGGCTTCTCGAAGCATCGTCACAGAATATTGGCCAATCGACGGCATTCAAGGAGGGGGGACCCCCGTCAGCGATATCTTGGTGTTGCGTATAGAAACATGAAGAGAAGGCGATGGGGCCCATTACTCTTCGATTCGACGGAGGACCCCGCAGCGGCCGAACCGGCAACCCGACGACGAGCTTTGACCCTTGCGGCGACTCTCTTCCTCGATCTCACATGTCCCTTCGCGTGGCGCAGCTCAAGGTGAAGGCGTCGTCGCACCCTGTGGCCGACTGGTGCGTCTGCGCTACGATGGTGCCCATTTCGCTCACGTCTTGTGCGCCTAGGCACTCGGACCCTGGTGGCTTCAACAGCGACGACCTTGGCAGCGTCAGCGTCTTTGTGCAGATAGGGATTAACGATCCCCGCGATCGCAAGGTACACAGTTGCAGCGCCGTGGCGACTTCATGGACGTACATCCGGTACTAGATCAAACTCGTGCTCAAACCGTGGGCGTGCGTCAAGGACATGAAGGATCAGCTCCAGGCCATGCTCAACATCCCGACCTCGGCGCAGCAGCTTTATTTCAAGGGCACGGAGCTCAACAACGTGCGGAACCTGATGCAGTGCGGCATTTACCAGGACAAGGTCGTCGTCCATCTCGTCGTCTCGGCCAACGCGCGCAAGAAGCAGAAAAATGTCTTCACGATCCACCCGTACGGCAACCACGTGTTCCCCAAAACGATCATGAAGGCTGCGCACCTCGCGATGCAGGGCCTAGCGCTTGGTCTCGTGCCTGAACTCGCCATGGATGGCACAGGTGGCACGTACTTCCTCAAAGACCCGACCCAGCGCAAAGTCTGCTGCTTCAAACCCCAAAACGAAGAGCCGTTTGCGCCCATGAATCCCCGTGGTTTCGTTGCAGCGCTTGGCGAGTCGGGTTTCCGCAAAGGCGTTCTCTCGGGTGAGGCGTGCGAGCGGGAAGTTGCCGCTTACTTTCTCGACAAGGTGCTCCGTTCGGATTACCAGACATACTAACGTGCGGACATGCTTAGGACCACTTTGCCGGAGTTCCAGCGACCACTCTGACTGAGATCAAGCACCCAGGTCCGTTGCTAGAGTACGTGAACCTGGTTACTCACCACGTCGCCAGCGTTTCGCTATGGTGAAGCCGAAGTCGTGTACAAGATGGGGTCACTCCAGGTGCGTACTTCTCCAAGGACGGTCCGATCTGATCGCTGTTGTCGTAGGAGTTTGTGCGTCACGACGACGTGGTCTCGGACCTCTCGCCGTCCATGTTCTCCGCGCACCAAGTGCACAAAATCGTGCTGCTCGACATGCGGTGCGTGTGCTTCGTACCTTTCTGTTTCGCTACATCATACGTCGTAGCATTGTAAATACGGATCGAAACGACGCTAACATCCTCGTGCGGAAGCGCCGAAACGCCAACGGCGACGTGGAGCACGAGCTGATTCCGATTGACCACGGGTACAGCCTCCCCGACTACATGGAGGTAAGCACGCGATGGCACTGCGAGCCAGGGACGATGCTCGGCTCGTAGATTGCGTGGTGCGACTGGTGCTGGTACAACTGGCCGCAGCTAAAGGTACACGATTCGATTATTTTCACAGCTACGACATGAACAAATTCGGTAGGTGCCACTAAGCGAGGAAGACCGGCAGTACATTCTTGGCATTAACGTCGACCAAGAGATTCAGCGGCTCTGTGCGCAGATCCCGCTGCGGTCGCCTTGCCGACGGTACCATCGCGCTTGTAATCGAGCGCTAACAACTCGAACTGTTTAGGAATTTGAAGATCGCAGGCATGCTTGTCGAAAAGGGTGTTCGGCGCCGCGTGATTTTGTACGATTTGGTGCGCTTTATGTGCCGTGAAGACCTCGACGCTCCATCGCGCCTTGAGCTCTTGTGCCAAGAGGCATTGCGCCAGGCGTGCTCGCCCAAGCCGAGTCCACGCAACACACTTCAGCGCAAGGCCAACGGAAAGCCCAATCTGTCCATTGACATCGGTGCGCCGCCGGACGAGGCGCACACCCTCTTGTCGCCGCCAGGGTTTTGGGCCTCCTTTGATCCCTTTAGCGACGCACCGCTGGGCGTGACGAGTCCGATTGGAAGCCCGAAGCAGGGTAGCCTCCATTTACAGTCGTGGGAGACGCTCTCGAGTACTTTCTTCCACGCAGACGTCCAAGATATGTTTGGCCGCCGCCCCAGCAGCGACCCACCGACGCCTGCCGACTCGGACACCACCCGAAACGCGCTCTTGGACGCTGATCCTAAAATCGAGAAGCTATATATGCTCCTTGTCGCCCGCATGCTCGACGACGAAATCGAGGCAATGGTTGTCCGGTAATAATACACGAGCACCAACGCGATAACTTAAATCCGCCCGTTCGTTGCAAAGCCCACGCACACTCAACCAATCATTGTTGTTTCGCTGGCCCATCCTAGTCTTCGCTCGTCACTGGGCTTTTGAGGTGGGACATCATGCCCGCTGTCTTCACCAAGTTCTTCATGCGCATGTGCTTGCCCTTGCCTTGCGAGTCGACCTAAGCCAATTCGAGTCAGCGACGCTGCAGTTCGTGTCTCTCTAACCCGACGTTGGTTGACGACCTCGATAGGTGGTGGCAAGTTCGCACTCTCAAAGAAGCGCTCCCAGTCGCCCAGGGGTACACCCGCAGCCGACCGCAGAAACTTTAGCGCCGTCTAAGGACCGACGCAAATAACACTCTTGTCATCTCCACCAAATGCGCAGCAATGCACCTGTGTCGCGTCCGCTTCGAGCTCGTCCTCGTAGAGGCAAAGCACGAGACCCAGGAGGAGACCGGGTTGGAACTCGTGGCCTTGGTTCACACTCTATCTCAACGTCGATGACAGTGAACGTAGTACAAGAGCTGTACATCTCGAATGCTATTGGCGAGAAAAAGAAGCGCTGGAGCTGGCGAAGAGCCGGTGGGTGTAAACTTGAGCACCAGTGAGAGATAGCCCGTGAACCATGTCGAGTCCTCGACGGCGACGTGGATGCGATCTTGGCGGTCGGCTTCAGCACGCTCGCGCATCGCAAAGAGATCACCCGGCAGGTCGCGCTGGAGCTTGAAGTGTGTAAACTTGAGGCAAAAGTTTTGCCAACGATCGTTGGCAAGCGCACGAAGAAGGACGAGAAGCTGCTGCGAAAACACTTGCTTGGTGCGCTCGCGGGCTCGCACGATGTCCTGAAGTCGCTCAACGCCGTGTGGCGATCGGTTATCATTGTTTCCATGGGTGGGTATCGGGTTGCTTCCCGTGTTGTTATGATCTCGGCCCAGCAAGTGCAGTGCCACAAACGAGTTCAAGCTGGACTTGCTCGCGCTCGCCCCCAGTCCCGACGTAGTTGGCACCAAGCTGTCCAGCGACTGCGCGAGGTCGGCCACATATGTGGAACGCCGAGGAGGTTCGTTTGGGAGACTCAAGCTTGTGCCGCTGGCCTTTGAGAGTGTAGTATTCTCGAGCATTGCTTGCGACGCACTCATTGCATGGCTCTTGGTCAGTGTATGTGCTTCTGACTCGGTTTTGGCCCGAAACTCGAGAAACGATGGCAGCTGTGGCACCGACGGTACCTGAGGCTTTCGCGTCGTGTATGGCAGGTACGGCATCGCCTCACCCTGGCTTGTCGTTCGCTCGACGTCGCTCGGCGTTCTACAGCAGCACATTTGCGTTCTGTGGGTAGTGGCAAACATACTTGGGCACGATGGCATGGCTAAAAACAGACGCGCCGTACTTAACGCAGCAGCGACGCGCAGTTCCTTCGTGAATAGCTTGTGTGAGCATTGCGAACGATGGGTCGTGCGTCGAGCGGTGCGGGCACTGTAGATGAATGATGTGACTTGGCGAGTACTGCGGCAAGGCGTAGCAGTCCCCCTTTTCTTTGGAAAAGTCGAGCTTGTAGTGGGTCCTACATACGACCTGTTACGATTTCGACCAGGTGCAGGAATGCCATACGAAGCCTCTGCTCGAAGCTCTGCGCTCTTCGTCGGGGTGTGCTGGCTTTCATTGAGCACATGGGGCGAGCGCAAATTTGGGGACAATTTCATGTGTAGATCAGGCTTCCCTAGCGGGCGATAGGGGATTGCATTCGGGCTCCCCCAGCCCGTTCGCGCCACCTAGTCTTTCTAGCACACGAATGTACGGGTACGCGGATCCGTTGTCTACCGGCTCTGGCGTCTCCAAGTCTAGGAACGCTTTCGACGGGAACGTGATGTGAAACTGGCTCCGCGTGCGCACGCTGCGGTCGAGAGCCTTCTGCTAGGCATTGTGAGATAACGGAGAGTTTTTCTTGGATGGAGCCACGTACCGGCGTCTTGGTTGTCGGTGTCATTGGCTTGGTCGGCGACATTGCTGGTGGGCAAGGCTTGGTTGGCGACATTTTGCAACAGCTAATTTTAGACGAGCAGGCGATGGTTTTGACGGACGCAGAGATCGAGCGGGAGCAACGCATGCTTACGGAGCTCCACGCGATGCGTCGAGCACCACAGGCTCTCTCAACGCTCTCCAAGAAGCGTCTGCGAATACCTCGAGCTGACAATGACAACCCATTTTGCGCCGAGCGCCAGGTAGCAGACGCCAGCAGCCTCGCCCGCTTCAACAAGGTACTGGACAGCTTTCACATTCATGCGGGTCATAATACGAGATAGAACCCGCAACTGCATGCACCGCCGCCCTCGCCTCGGAAAGCACACCCACGCAACCACTCAGATGTATCTTGTTCAATGTCCGCAGTATCGAGTTAACATGCTCGCTAGAACCGAGGAAGCGCACAAGTCAAGACCGTACTCTTTCCTGCGTACGGTGGCGCTGTCACTGTGCGGCTGAGCAGCGCTGACACAAACCCTACGTTTGCGGTCATTTCGATCTGCAGAAGGCTAAGCGCTACGTAGACTCCTTGACGTGCCGACAAAAAAGCCCATAGTGACCTTTGGTCACCGTCCTCAGGTACTTGCTGTACAAGGCAGAATGATATCCCAACGTAAAGCTAGTCTGCGTCGCGCCATTTCGACCCGGGATCGCTCCGGCTGAATGTATCGGCAGAAAGAAGTGCGGCACCAAAACTACCATCCAGTAACGTCGGCATGCCGGCTGCCGCCTTGCGCTCACTGCTTCACCCGCCAAAGCCCAAGCCAGCGCCGGCACCGCCCTTGGTGGAGACTCTGGACAGCCTCGACACGGCTGCTTCGAAGCTGCTGGAGCTCGTGAGTGCTCGTCGCGTCGTCTCCGGATATGTGATGCAATAACGTATTAGGAGCGAGGTTTCAACAACCGACAGCACCACCCAACGAAAGTGCGCACTGAGAGTCTGCTGAATGTCCCTACCGATGCAAGTGTTGCCGAGCTCTTACAGAAATACCGCAAGCTATCTGCTGGTGCCGATCTAGGGTAGTAATATTGTCCAAGACGAAACATTTATGTGCACTTTGATTTGCAAACCCTATATTGTCTGTCAGTGGTGCGTGAAAATGCTGTTCAAATTCAGCAATGTAAACGCTTTGCAGAATGACTACACCGCACACACCTCACTAAATGACAGTAGATTATGCACTAGGTTGGATAGTACTGTACTGTACTAGTGCATGCCAAGCTCTCGTAAAACGCTGCATGCGTCCAGCATCATCATTTCGATGAATAATACGCTTAGCTTTAGAAACCACGGCGTTAAGTAGCCAAGAGAGCTGCACAAAAAGGACGACGCAACACATGATTCAGCTATATTTCGTTTTCTGTCTACGCACATCTGCCTCTCTACTCTAAAAGTCGGGGTCCCAACTACAGGGCTCGGCTTCAAAATTCTCTTCGCCTATTCGCTCAAAGTACGACGCGTCAACGTTGGACTTGAGCTGCGGCACGATCGGCGGCGTGAGTCGTTGCTTTAGGAGACCGTCCCAGTCGTATCCCGAGAACCACCGGTGGTTCATGATGTCGTGGACTCCGTGTTTCAAGTTTCCAAGCCGCCGGACCGGGTTTTGCGTCAGTAGTTTCTGGATCAGGTCGACGCTCGTACGGCTACCAGTGCATAAGATTGGATCCCACCTAACTGTGAAGAGTACCCAAATGTGACGGGAAATTTGATGTTGCCCGTGAGCACGAGCGAGTAGACTTGCATGGGGTCGTCAGCGTAGAACGGCACGGTGCCAGCAATGAGCTCGTAGATGAGAATTCCCAGCGCCCAATAGTCGACAGCCTTGTCGTGGCCGCGATTGAGAATGATCTCGGGAGCCAAGTAGTCTGGTGTCCCACAAAGCGTCCACGTTCGGTCGTTCACGACTTTCGCAAGACCAAAGTCCACGACCTAAACAGTTGCATCAGGCGACACAATCACATTGATAGGTTGATACTTTTAGGAACCCGCGCGCGTCGAGAATGAGGTTCTCGGGCTTGAGATCGCGGTATGCAATCGCCTTGGTGTGCATGTGCTCGAACGCGAGTACAACGGACGCGATGTAGAAACGCGCACTGGCCTCATCAAACTTTTCGCGCCGGCGCAAAAACGTAAACAGCTCGCCGCCAAGCGCGAGCTCGAGAAGAAAGTACACGTACATAGCGTCCTTGTACGTGTGGTGGAGCTTGAGAATGAACGGGTGGTCAAGCATCATCATGACGCGCTTCTCATTCACGACGTGCTCCTTGAGGTTGTTGGACACAATATGCGACTTGACGAGGCACTTGAGCGCAAAGGTCTGGTGCGACGGGCGATGTTGCACAAGCTTGACGCGCCCGAATGCACCGCTCCCCAGCGTCTGCATGATCTCGAGATCCGCGAGTTCGACGTCGACCGCGTACTTGATTGACGACCGGCTTTCGACTGCGAGCGAGTTCTTTTTCGGCGGTGCCTGTGGTTGCTCGGAGCGCTCCATAAGTTCCTACACCATTATCAGCGTCGTCCCTCTCTGAGGGAGCGTAGTCGACCTGAAGAGACCCGAGGAGCGCGCAAAAGTGCTCCCGTGCAAGCGTCAATAGCTGCACTGCCGAGGTGCTCGTGCACGTTGCCGATCGCGTCTCGTCCTTGAAGAGCGCCATTTCGCCAAAATGCTCGCCGACGGTGAGGTACCGCAGCACCTCGTCGTCTTGCGTCTCAGCGCTGCGCTTACTCACGCACACCTCGCCGGACGTGATGAGGTAAAAGTAGTCGCCGACTTCGCCTTCGCGCAATAGCACCGTGTCAGGCGAGTACTCTTCCCACTGCATCGCCGCTGCCACGCGCGTGAGCTCGGCCGACGAAAGCTTGTCAAAGACCGACACTTGGCGCAGAAACTGGAACGCCTTCTCGTGTCGAATGCTCTCGTGGTACGTGCAGATGTTGCGGAAAACGAGACGGTCAAGCGCCCAGAGCACAACAGGCGTCGTCGACTTGATCGTCGCTGCGCGCGGTGTGTTGCAGAGAAGCGCCAACTCGCCAAAGCCCATGCCAGGCGCCATTTGACCAAATTTGATGGGCGCGTTGCCTTTGAGCGACACGAGAATGTCGAGTGTGCCTACAAAACAGAAACGCAATTATTCAGTGAGCTGGTTTTCCTCGTCAGCGCACCAGACTGAACGACGTAAAAGTGGTCACCTTGATCGCCTTGAGTGATGACCTGCAGCCACAGTTTTCTTAGAACGAGGTACTGCACTGTCGTTAGCACCGTACCTCGACGCCGGGCGGCTTTTCGACGCACATGAAGGCGTCGACGCAGTCGTTTTGCTCCCCGAGCGACAGCCCATTGAAGAGGATATTTTGCTGGATGACCTAGACCCGGCTTGGATCGATGATTTCGAACGCACGCGACCACGTACCTTGAGAATGAGCTCGCGCGACGCGTCCGACTTGGGAAACACCGTTTTCTCAAAGCCTGCAACCTTCTTGGTCATGATGATCTCGGCACTCACTTCGACGCGCCGCTTCATGGGAGACGCGTCTGCGGGCTTGGGCAATGCCACGATCGCAAACGACTTGTGGCTCTTCTGGGACCTTGTCGCGTCAATGGACACGGTGTTGGAGACTGAGGTCCGCACAGCTCGTCCGACTTCGCTTTCCTTGGCGGCCTTGGCGGCGTCAAGCTCCTTGGTGAGCTCGCGCAGCTTGGCGACCTCGGCTTCCTTGGCCTGCAGTGCTTCCTGAAGCTGCAGCATCTGGCGCTGCTGCGTCGAAGAGCCGCCCCCCATCTCGCCTCGGGCGTTGTTGTACTTTCTCGTTGGCCAGTGACCGATGAAAATAGCCGCCATAAGATGGTCGTTTCGCGTGAAACGCGTGCCGCTTCAGAGATGTTATATTCGGCAGACGCCGCAGATGTTCAAACCACGAAATGGTAATGCAGTCTTGGACCAATATGGTCTTGGACGCTTCTCTAGGACGCGTGTCAAGTAAAGGATAACCCAAAGACTAATGAAGATGATGACATTTGAGTTGATTGCAAGCCTGTGCCACGGGCCTGTGCACCAATGCTGCACTTGTCCATATGCGCGAGTTTGAAGTTCCATGGATTATATCGGTGAAAATGTATCGCCGGCCGACCAGGCGCATAGTATTTCCCCGTATACTCAACCAAGAAGTGGATGAATTCTGCATTCGCGCACCTAAGCGTCACGTGCACGATCACTGGACAGATGCAGGGACTGCCATCCGGATAATCCAGGTAGACGCATCAACAAATGTCATATCCACTTTGCCGTCGCCAGTCGAGCAGCATGGGCAACAAGCAAGGCAAGCCAGCGCGGTCCAAGTCCGTTGGCGATAAGCCGGTCACCAACAAAGCAAAGGAGACGACCGACAAGATCGTGCCCAGCAACGAGACAGCGACGCCCGAGAGCCCGCCAGACCAGGAGGAAATCATCGAACAGTGGAAGGTGCTTCCACCCTTAGTCTACCGCCGCCTTATGCGTTCAATTAGCTCTTCAACGACCTCGAAAACCGCGAAGAGGCCGATGTGGTACATGGCACTGCGCCTTCTGAACGTACCTCACATCATTGTAGCTTCAACTGTCGCGCTTCCTGCAAGCACTGCATGACCACATGCCTGCTTCCACGACGACGGCAAGCGCCAAGCCGACGCTACAGAAGCTCATTTCGTCCGACGAGCACATTGGGCCGATTGACATTTCCGACTTGTACAAGGGCGTGCACCTGGACCAGCCACTGTCGCTTGCGGTAGGCCTACACAGTTCACTAGTGTGCGTCGACGCTCATGGCCTCTAGAATGTGCACGGCCTCATCGGGAGCTTTAAGCGTGCGGCAAGTCTCCACCGATCGTACGTCGTTCAGATCCTTGGCGACGCCACGCGGCTGCTCCAAGCCCTTCCGAATGTGCAGCGCGCATCGATCGCACCTGCCAAGCACATTACCATCATCGGGTTGGCTCCATGTGGCGAGATGCATCGTACAGAAGTATGGAATAGGGACCTTCACGGGCAGCTCGACGATTTGCTCTTGATCCTGCGCGAGAACGGCCTTCCGTCGGCGACTAACCCGTATATCTTCAACGGTGACTTTGTCGACCGCGGCGCATCGTCGATCGAAGTCGTGCTTCTTCTGCTGAGCCTCTTTGTGCTCTACCCGCGCCACGTCTTCTTGAACCGCGGCAATCACGAGGACGAGTCTGTCAACGAGCGCTTTGGCTTCAAGAAGGTAACATGTCTCATGCGCACGCGGCGCTTCACGCACCTGGGTAGGAATGCCTGGCCAAGTACGACGTTGAGATTTACGATCTCTTCTCGCTCTGCTTCCAGCAGCTTCCGGTAAATCGTACGCATTCATTGTGTCGCACTCAAGTCTCTGCTTGGCATAGATCGCGACGGTCCTCGACGACCGCGTTCTCGTCTTGCACGGCGGCCTTCCGCGCTGGCACCCGCTCCTTGCCGACTGGGACGCCATCCCTCGCGCCGATTTCTTTGGCACGAAACACACCAACCGGTCTTTGAAAGGGACGCTGTCACACACGGACCAGGCGATGCAGTCGGTTTGCGACATCCTCTGGAGCGACCCGCAGCCGGAGCGCGGCTGGAAAGAGAGCTTCCGCGGCGCGGGCATCCAGTACGGCCCGGATCTCGTCAAAGACTTCCTCGCGACCAACGCGCTCGCGCTCATCGTGCGGTCGCACGAGTGCGTCCCCAACGGCTTTGCGTGGCCCTTTGGCGAGGAGACGCCGCTCGTGACGCTCTTCTCGGCCTCCAACTACACGCGCACAGGCAACGCAGGGGCCTTCATGCACCTTCCTGCTGACGCAACCGAGCCGCCGACATTCCACCGGTACCGGGCGACGGCGTCGGAGCACGACTTTATTGGCGGCAACCTCGACGGCCTCTACTCGGTCATCCTTTCGCATCGGGACGAGCTGCGCACGGCGTTTGAAGCCGAGGACGCGAGCAAGAGAGGGCTCGTGTCTGTGGACACGTGGCAGCGTGTCATGGAAGATGTCCTCCACATGGGCTTGGACTGGGCCAAGCTCCTCCCACTCGTGACATCCGTGGACCACGGGGACGTGGCGTACATCGCGTTCCTCGACCGCTACCAGTCGTCGGCGACAGCCGCAACGCCAGCAAAGCGCCAGGCATTCAACTCGCTTTATCGGCACCGATACCGCATCGAAGCGCTCTTCCATGCGCTGGACCGCGACGGCAACGGAGTCATCACGCTCGACGAATTCCAAGACGGCCTCGCGATCCTCAACCAACACCTCCCGAAGGACATATTGCCCTTTGATCACCCGGACGAGCTCCTCCGTGCCATTGACTTTAGCCACGACAACCGCGTCAACATCAACGAGTTCATGGAGTGCTTCCGCCTCCACGCCAACCTCACGGTCCAGGCCAAGTGGCGCCGCGCCCGCACCAAGCTCAAAGCCATGCACCACCTCGGCATGCTCAAGCCTGCGGTGCGGGCCGACGTCGCATGAAGACCTTCTCGTACATCGTGCATGCTGCTAACGTCGACCAGTATTTTCTGCGTACCTTCCATGCACTGCAGCGTCCCACTCTCCTCCTCGCCACACTGCGCGACTATGCAAATATACGTGGCGCAGCGGCCATGCACCCAAGCTCGCCGCCAACCGAGGCCGTCCCATGATGCCAAGGCCGTCCCGCGCTTGCGCCGATGGAACCAGGCGTTGCACATGCTCGGATCGTCCGGATAGCATGCATGGCACTCGTATCCGGACTGATGGCTCAACCTTTTGGGAAGAAAAGAAGGCTGCGGGTGGATTGTCACCTTTCTTCCGCAACCGACGGGACAGCACCATGGGCACGACGTCGTCGACAGCCAAGAAGCGCGGGACGAAGGGCCAACCTCCGATGGCCGCTTCCACTGCGCCACCTTCGCAGCTGCAGTCGCCTGCGGCCAAGCCACCTGCATCGCCTGCGGCTAAGCCGCCTACACCGCAAGCTGCTGGTCGTGGCAGCGACGCAGATTCGGAAACGTCCACGCTGACAGACGACGAAGTCTTCTCGAGCAGCCAATGGAAGGTATATGGCGATGCTGGTGCGCTCATTGAATTGAGCAATGATTAGCTCTTCAACGATCTTGAGAATAGAGAAGAGGCCGATGTGGTATGTCCATAGCAGCCAAATTGGATATCCCTTAGCCTGTCATGGATAGGTCGAGCTGTCATCGTTCCTGCGAGCCCTGCATGAATACATGCCAGGCGTCAATGACAGCGACGCCGACTTGGGCGCTCCTCCGGATGAGGTGCCCAACCTTTCGTTCGGTCTCTCGACGCAGCCGGCCTCCAAGATCGATATTACGGAGCTCTACGAGGGCGTGCGATTGCATGACCCCATCACTCGCGAAGTAGACCCTGTGCGTGATGATGCCGGCGTTACCACACAGCGTAGGACGCTGTCGCGCTCGTCGAGAGCTTCAAGCGCGGCCAGAAGCTGCACAAGACGTACGTGCTGCAGATCCTCCACACAGTGCTCGAGCGACTCCAGCGCAAGCCGAACGTGACACACCTCTCGATTGCGCCCGCGCCCCACATGACCATTATCGGGTGAGTCCGCGTGACGAGTCCAAGCATCTCACATCGCGTGGTTAGCGACTTGCATGGGCAGCTTGACGACCTCATGTTGATCCTGCGCGAGAATGGATACCCGTCGCCCGAGAACCCGTATGTGTTCAACGGCGACATCGTGGACCGCGGCAATCGGTCCGTCGAGGTCTCACTCATCATCCTCATTTGGATGGTCGTCTACCCGGATGCTGTGCACATCAACCGCGGCAATCACGAAGACAAGTCGGAGGCTCATCTTATCGTCGTCATTCTCAACTCTCTCGTCGTCGTAGGTCCATCACG
The DNA here is from genome assembly GCF_000281045.1 of Saprolegnia diclina VS20. Taxonomy (NCBI): domain Eukaryota; phylum Oomycota; class Saprolegniomycetes; order Saprolegniales; family Saprolegniaceae; genus Saprolegnia; species Saprolegnia diclina. Next base: position 787,813 of record NW_008246069.1, read on the forward strand.
GAGGTGTTTGGCTTCATGAAGGTATTTTGTCGGCGAAAGATGGCTTCCTGAGCAACGTCCGCTTAGGAATGCGTCGCCAAGTACGACCAGGAAGTCTACTCGTTGTATTGCGTCGTCTTCAAGTGGTTGCCGGTTCGGCTTTGTGTCGTGTCGAATACGGCTCATCCGTCGCGTAGCTCGCAACTGTGCTCGACAAGCGCATTTTGATCTTGCATGGCGGTATCACTCGCGAGGGCATCACGCTCGATGAGATGCAGACGCTGCCGCGCCAGTACTATGACCTCGGCAAGTACCGCGACGTGGGTCGCACGAAGGAAGACAAGAAGATGTTCAAGCACATGCGCAAGGTCAAGGACATCCTTTGGAGTGACCCCGCGACAGCACCCGGCTGGAAGGAAAATGCCCGTGGCGCTGGTGCGATTTGTATTGTTGTTTCTCGTTAGTCTGAAGAACTTTATGTGTTTAGGCATCAACTATGGCCCCGACCACGTGTACAAATTTATGGTCAAAAACCGCCTCGAGCTCATCATTCGGTCGCACGAGTGCGTCCCAAAGGGGTTTGACTGGCCGTACGCCGCCAAAGGTAAATTCTTGCCTTGATGGAGCGCTATGCGACGGATGCTGTACAGGGATGCTCGTCACGCTCTTCTCTGCGAGCAACTACTGCGGCGCTGCCAACAACATGGGCTGCTTCATGCGCATTCCGCAGTCGATGAACGCCAAGCCGTCGTTCTTCCAGTACATGGCCACGGCGTCCGAGACGGACATTGTCGCCTCCAACCTCGAGGGTCTTTTCGGCGTTATCATCACGCACCGCGACGAACTGCTCAAGCGGTTCCAGGACGCGGACCCAGCGAAGACGGCGTTGGTGCCGCTCTCGACGTGGATGCAGGTCATGGAGGACGAGCTGCACATGAAGCTCAACTGGCAAGCGATTCGACCGCTGCTCACATCGATGGACGCCAACTCGATGATCAACTACGAGCAGTTCCTCGACCGGTACCAGACGGCTGGCCAGACCAAACCCGACGAAGTCGCCTCGGTACGCCGCATTCGCGTCTGCGCCTTCGCTCACTTGCATTAGGACGACCGTCGTGGCATGTTCAACAACATGTATCGCTACCGCAAGCGGCTCGAAGCCCTCTTCCAGGTCTTTGACAAGGACGGCAACGGCACGATCAGCCTGGACGAGTTCAAGGCGGGCATCGACATCCTCAACGCGCACCTGCCGCCCAACGTCAAGCCCTTCACGAAGGCCGAAGAGCTCATGCGGTCGGTCGACTTTAGCCACGACAACGAGATCAACATCAACGAGTTTATGGAGTGCTTTCGCATCCACGCCAACCTCACGGTATCTGAAACCTTGGGACGCCTATTGTCTACTCACGAGCATTGCACAGGTCCAAGCCAAGTGGCGTCGCGCGCGCACCAAGCTCAAGGCGTTGCACGCGCTCGGCATGCTCAAGGTCGTGGCCGATTCGCCCATTGTGACGGCCTCGGAGGTGCAGATGGACGACATCGACGTGCGCATGTCGTACACGTCGGACGACGAAGACGCCACGACATGAAGCACTGTTTTCTGCATGTACATTGGGCAACATGTTTGGACTCAACACGCGTTTGTATCTTGAGTCTTAACATCTCGCGGGCGGCTCGAGGACATATGCTTCCCAGCGCAAGAGCACGGCGAGGAGCTCAACGAGCGCCGGCTTGGCGTACGACACCATTGCGTTGTCCTGGAACCCTCGACAGCGCACGTGGCACGCGCCGTTCGGCGCCGGCGACAGTGTGAGCCTACACCACCATATAACGCTGCGAGAAAAGACCTTTCGTACTCGACGCATTCGTGGAGCCAAGCTTCCGAGTCGCCAAGGGCCGTGTCCGTAATCGGGTTGTCCATGGTCTTGACCGAGAACGTAACCCGTCCATCCTACGCGAAGAAAACAGTGTCAGGTTCCGGGACGCGTTGATTCTCGTACGGCTTGTGAGGCCCGGAGCACAAGCAGAGTCGTATAGTGCACGCGCTGGGTTTTGGCGTGCGGGAAGAGCAAATCCCGTCGACACACGAATGCGTCTTCATTGACGATTTGAAGCACCTAACAACAGCTCTGAAGTACGATACGATATCGTCAAGAATATACCTCGAGCTTGCGCAGATATGGCAGGAGACGTTCACACGCTGCCTTTTCTTGGTAGAGGCGCCAGGTCTTGTCGGCGATGGTCTGCAGCGTTGTGCCCGACGGGAGCGATAGGATCTTGGACGAGACCCATGAAGCACGAGCCGGTACGGAGCTCGTTTGCTGGTGCGGAGCGCTCGGCGGCGGAAAGTCTGTGCGCCGAAAGTCATCCCAGCCTTGAAAGCGCTGGGGCGCGTCGGTGGCGAGGGCCAAGCTCGCGCACTCCGAGAGCGTTTTCTGGCGGAGGCACTCGAACTGGACGGGCGAGAGTGCGTGGAACACGACAAAGTCGCAGAGCGCGGCGAGCACGATGTTTTCTTTTTCCCACTTTTCGACGGCCGCGATCGACGACTGCACCGAGTTGGCAAACCCGACGTGTTTTTCGATCGCGAGCTTGAGGTTCCGGTTCTCTTCGCGCAGCCGGTCGGCCTCTGCAAACAGGCGCAGGTACGCGGTCTTGCGGTCTGTGGCGTTTGAGACGAGCGCGACCGAGGACGAAGCCTGCAGCCGCTTCACGGTCGCCTCGAGCTCCTGCACCTGCACCTGCAGCGCCTCCATATCGCGTTTCTTCTTGGCGCGGGACTTGCGCGAAATGATGCGGTGCTTTAGCCGCCGGATCGCCTGCACATCTTGGACTTGACTTCGCATTTGTCGCTCCATCTCCATTTCAAGGTCCGCGCCGTCGTCATCGCTGCTCGAGGCGCCGTCGTCCGAGCCGTCGTCGGGCCGTGCTCGCTTCTTGGACGGCTCCTACGTCGTCGATGCATGGACCATCCGAAGGGTGAGGTCGGTGATACCTCCATGCCCAGGATCCCCTGGTCCATGCTAAAGATCGTCTCAATGTCCTCGTCGTTCGGGATCCATTCCTCCTCCATCGCGCTCCCAGAACACCCAACACGCGAGAGTGGTGTGCTTCAGCGAATTCAGGGGACCCGAATTTGCACTTTGGGTAGGGGGACTATGCAAAAATAACAACGTCAACGAACGTGTCTGCATGCGTGTCCGCGTTGCCAACGCCGGTTCTTGTCGATAGGATAGTAATACTGGTAGGATAAGAGTATACGAAGACAGCGAGACGTCGTCTCTCGCGCAAGCAGTCGACCAAATGGACGTCGTGCATCATGCAGCAATGACTGTGGCCGACATGTTGTTGGTACGATATCCGGAACCATATCCGGAAGTCTCTATTTTTAGCCCGACGTCCCAATCGGCGCCAGTCGGAAATCGTTTCGCGATGGACCGGCGGCGGGCCGAGACAAAAGCGCCGGCAAAGAAGGTCCCGGGCAAAGCCAAGCCCGAGACCAAGTCGTCCAATAAGGAGGATCAGTTTTCTCGGGCGAGCGGCCGGCTCAAGGAGCTTCAGAAGAATACGGTGAGCAGTGCCAGCCGCGTCAAAGCCGCCGCTTCCAACCAGAGCGTGGCCCCCAAGTCGCCCCCCAAGAGCACCAATGCCTACAAGGCGCGACCGATTGAGAAGACCAAGTTTCGCTACTTTTGTACGACCACGATCCTTGATAGACCTTGCTGACAAGACCCGTATAGACGACCGGGGCGATCTCCCGCTGCGCATCAACTTCAATGGGGCCGTGCGCAAGGTGCAATGGTGCGTCAGCAAGGCTACGTCATTGAGTATGAGCGACCTCTCGACTAGGCAAGTGGACATTACAACGCTTGACTACACGCACTACCTCCCGCTCTTCATCGAGGGCCTCCGCGAGCTCGACGAGCCTTACAAGTTTTTGGCGCTCAACGGCACGCTCGACTTGCTAGAGAAAGGCGGAGACCGGTCGCTCACGTCCATTCCGCACTTGATTCTGCCCATGAAGCAGAATCTCATGACGCGCCAGCCACAGATACTCTGTACGCAGATGAAGGTGCTTCAGAAGCTCGTGCTGCTCTGTCCCTACGCTGGCGAAGCTCTTGTGCCCTACTACCGGCAACTCTTGACGATTTTCAACCTCTTCATCACCAAGCGCGGTACGATACAAAATGCATAGTTCGCGACAAGAAAGATGCGGTGTAGTCAACTGCGGTGACGCGATCGACTATGGCCAGCAGCGCAACGATAATCTCGGCGACCTCATCACCGAGACTTTGTACATACTGGAGCGCCACGGCGGTGAGGACGCCTTCGTCAACATCAAGTGAGCTTTGTTGCTCAAGAGCATCGCGGCTCTACTTTTTGTGTGTAGGTACATGATCCCTACGTATGAAAGCTGCGTCATTTAGTACAGCCTACGATAGTGCAGCCGTGCACCAAGGGTCAATAAACAGTTTATCGACCCTTGCGTGCACGTAGCGTGTATTAGCCGCAAATAGCATAAATTACTTAACCCAAAAAATGCCCAACGCCTTAACACACTTTCTGAGATCAATCATTCTGGATTTTGGATATCGCGAAACGCTCTGAGCCCTGTGGCATGGGGGCGCGCCGACCGCGAAAGCCGCTGCACCTGGACGTGCACGACGGCAAACACGACGACGACGACTCCGTGCACGAGGAGAAGGATGAGCTCGAGATCTCTTGCGACATTGGCGAAACTACGTTTCGGAAAGGGTCGCTCTCGATCAACATATCCTTTTCGTCGACTTTGGTCTTCTTGCCGCCGAATGACTATTTTCCTGAGCCAGCGCCAGCACAGAGACGGCGTTCGCATGGATCTACGCGACGACACGTCACCGACCTTCAAGGTACGTCAGTCGAGCTACAGTCACATCCAATTTAGGTGTCGTAGGTGAGCGGTGTCGAGCACCACCGGCTTGTACACGTCAGTCTCTTGGGTCGCGGATGCAGCGGCAACGTTATCAAGGCGCACGATCCCGAGACCAATACTTTCTATGCAATCAAGGTACAGAAGTTCTCCTTCGAGGCGTGTTGAGCGCTACGTCAGACTGTCAACAACGTCTACGACAAAAGCCAGCGCAATCAGATATTCACAGAGATCCAAACTCTGTACAGTCTCAAGACTCCATGGTGGTCGTTCGCGATGTCACCGTGTCTCATATACGTCTAGGCTCGTGGATTTTTACGGCGCATACTTTAAGGACCACGCTTTGAGTTTGATTTTGCAGTTTTGCGACTGTGGATCCCTCGACAACGTCGTCAAAAAGGTCAGAGCGTCGTCTGACGTGGGTCGAACAAACCTATTTTTCAGATTGGCCGCATTCCCGAGGCCATTCTAGCTTGCATGACGTTCCAAATCCTTTGTGGTCTACAGCATCTAAAGGAACATCGCCACTTCCACCGCGTAGAGCCCCCTTACTCGAACGTGCAGCCTCATACGCCGCTAACCTAGGACGTCAAGCCCCAAAACATCCTCGTGACGAGCGACGGCCACGTGAAGCTGACGGATTTCGGTCTACCTGGCAATACATCCATCGTTATGACGCAGACTAGGCCTCGCGCGCGAGTTATCGGGCACATTCGACATGGCAAACACGTTTGTGGGCACGTTCAAGTACATGTCCCCCGAGCGCATCCAAAACCAGCCTTACGAGTGACTTTTTCTCTGCTATTGTAACCTGCTCTCATGTTCAAATGTGTCGTAGCTACACGTGCGACATCTGGAGCTTAGGCCTCGTTCTTGTCGAGTCGGCAACGGGACGCTACCCGTTTGAAAACTGTTCGAGCTATATTGACGTACGAGACACCAACTTCTTTGCTTTGCGTAAAGGATAGTCTTGTAGATTGTGCAGTCAATCATTGAAGCCACGACGCCTTCGTTGCCCCCGGACGGTACCCCCTCAAACACGAGTCAACGCCAACGCGACACAACCGTAGAATTTTCTGAAGAATTCCGCGAGTTTATAGATGGCTGCTTGCACCGAGACGTAAGGCGGCTCGAGAATCGCGGGTCGTTATACCTGCTTAGATTCGCCACCGCGCGTCGGCCGACGAGCTGCTCTACTCGCCTTGGCTTGAGAAGCACGACGCGACGGGTATTGCACAACTTTGCTTCTGGCTCGTCACGCCATTCGTTCGTAGACGGCCCGACTTGCATTGCGACAGTTCGCGCGTGGCTCGACCGAAACATGTAGTTGCAGCCACACAAAGAAATACAATTGTATAGCCTAATCGACGAGTTTGTAATCGAGATGGATGCTATCGTCCATGACGGGGCTGCGGCCGCGCATCGTCAGGAGCGCAAGGAGCGTTGCGAGCAGCACGACGCCGCCGGCCACATAAAGGGTCATGTCACGCCTACAGATAATCTGTATTTCACAATTTGTATGCCAGGCATACCGTTCGCCACTCGAGACAAGCAGGGCTTTTTCGTGCATGCGGGCTTCACAGGCGCTCATGTCCTCCACGAATCGATCGTATTGAATTGCGCCAAGTCCTAGGTGCACGTTGAGCAAAGGAAGCGCTTGCGACGCACCAGTGAGCGGATCCCACCCAGCCGCCGCCGAGAAGCCAGAGTCGCAGCATACTTGGCCATGGCCGCCGCATTTGTTGTTGCCGACAGAAATGTCCCGAAAGATGTGCGGGCAGACATCGTAGAGCTAAACGCATCGCGTGTCGTTATCATGGACGCAGATACCAAAGCAGCACCTTGTACAGATACGGGTTGACAAAGCCCAGCAACGGTAGGTTGCGCTGCAGACGGTCTTTGTTGACTTGATTGAGGACGGCAGCAACGATGGGCGCCGACGCCGACGTGCCGTCCGTCCATTCGATCATATTGCCGACAACGATCGGGACGTTGTGCCCAATGGCGACGACTAGCCAACATCGGACGTTAGACGAATCGGGTTTTGCGTGTGGTACCGTCAGGGAAGACGCGCCCGTCGCTATTGTATTTTCCTTTGCTTTTTTCTGCATCGAAAGCCTCTTTCTGGCGAAGGTTGTAGGCTTGAACAACGTTGTCCTGGGCCATTTTGCAATCAAATGGCGTCGTATGGAGGCGAGCTATGTCACTTGTACCTGATACGAGGGTCGGGAGGCGTACCAGCTGAAGCCGCTTCCAGACGTGATGGCGCCATTCGTATCCGTCGACACAACTTCTTCTTTGTAATGTTTGCTGTCGCTCTCAACATCTCCCACCAGCTGCGTGCCGCCGACTGAAAGCACATACGGCGACGACGCTGGATACCCCGTCTACCGAGGTACATTAGATCAGCGTACGCACGCATGACAACAGCGTCTTCGCACCTCGAAGCGAGCACATGTCGGCCGACCACAAAATGAGACGAGCGTGCTCCCGACAACACCGTTGTCCCCACTGGCCACGACAACAGTGGTGCCTCGCAGGCCCGCTTTTATGAACTCGGCATCCAACGCTGCAATGTATGCCGGTGGCACCGCGCACTCGTCGTCAGCATAACTAGTCGCACAACCATCGTACGGTAAACTTGTGGCTAAGGCGCACCTGATCGACACCACGGACGGTGCTGGCTCCATGGCGTTGATGTCGTGCATGAACGTGACAAAGGGCTGGAAACTTGATCACATATATGCACTCAAATAAGAACCAGTACCTCTTGGTTGTCGTCGCCAAACGGTCGCGTCGCATCGCGATACGAGTTGTAGCAAAACACCGACGTCTCGGCATTGGCCGTGAGCCCCATGACGAGCTGCACGTCAAGCGATGCTTCGCCCGTGGCCGGCGCGTCATCGCCACCGCCGCCAGCGCACTGCACGCTCTTTGGCAGCGCGCTTGAAGCCACGTGGTTCCCTACCAGCCACGGTGATGGAAGCCAACAGATGCAAATGACTTTACGTGCATAGTACGCCTGAAGATCCGATGCGCGGTAGGCCTCCTTGAGAAAGGCGCCAACGACGAGTTGGTTGCGTACGTCCGTGGCAGCGCGGCCTACGGGGAGTCCGTACTGCTGCTGGATGGCGCTGATCGAGATGCCGTCATCGATGCTGGCGGAGGTCAGCGTCGTCGACTGTCGTCGAAAGGCCGTCGGGAAGTGCTCAAGGCCGTCGATAAGCAGAACGTGGTCCCGAATGGATGCTGGCACGGCGTAGGCACCGAACGGACGAACGACGCGGCGGTCGCCTCGTCTGTATTCGTGCAGCTCGGTGGCGAAGAGGTCTTCCGCCACCGCGACGGGCAGCGTCACGCGCACGTACTCGCCGTGGCCGGCCGACGTCGCATTGAAACCATCCAGAAGCGCATCGAGAGCAGCCAAGGCCGCGACGCTTGGCGCAACGAGGTCTCGGAGGTCTGTCGACGACATGTATTGGCCAAAGTAAGGCGAGTGCACGTCCGAGACGGCCGCCAGTTGCGCCGCAAGAGCATCGGGTTGCGCCGGACGGAGAGCGAAGCGTAAATCCAAGGAGACGCCGCTGCCCGCGCGTCCAAGGCGTGTCCAGCCACCATGATCGAGGGCGGCGACCGTGGTCACCCAGCTGAGCCACAGAGTGCGCATTCGACTTTTGGTGAAACGTAGAAACCGCCGTTGAAGACGCCTAGTTTCACACAACCCAATATCGACGAAAAGCCGACGAAAGATTCGACAGCTAACTCTTCTTTCTTAGGACAGTGCAGTGTGTTATTCAGTCGACAAGGTATGGCGAGTCGCAACTGCGTGTGAGTCTGCTGCAATAGAGCGTCATAGTAGAGTGTTGTGGCGCCTATGCTTCGAACTGTTAAAGAACGCGAAACAAATCGAGCTAGAGGGTAGATTGGCATTGACTTCTGCAGAGCATGGTAGCGTGGGCGGACCACGCGTTCAATCGAGCGTGCCCAGGAGCCCATCCAAGCATCCCGAACTTACTTTCTACAAGGGTCAATAATAGCGTACTACTAGTAGTTAGTACACAACGATTGGGCCGGCCACCCTGGCGACCACATACGAGCGCACGAGCCGCTAGCGATGCATTGAGCCATTGCCATACTAGTACATGGTGGCGCGTCGGCCGACGAGAACGCAAAACAGGAATGTGAATCAAGGCCACTGGAAAGGTATACTCTGTTTCAGAATCCAGTGTTTTGTAAAACTGATCCCGGTGTAGATGCCGGACTTCAAGAATACAGTGCAAATAGACAGGCCGGGACATGCACCCACCAGCAGGCACAACCCGAGATGCAACATCGTCGCCGCATCGCCGTGCTACTACTGCTAATAGTATGGACAGCGGTCGCCGCCGCGCTTGACGGAAGCCTCGACTCCAAGCTGCCCATCGTCTGCAACGCAACCTTTCCGTGCTACGACTCGATCCGCGAGCGATGCCTCGCTGGCGACGTCGTCCAGCACGACGGCCGCGGTCGGCCCTTCTGTAGTGCCTTCGCTGCGCGCTGCCAAAACAAAACGCTCTGCTACGACTCGAGTCTTGCGTGCCCGTGCGGCGGCGATCGACCCTGTCTGTACGATTCGACGGGGGCATGCGAGCCGCAAAGCAGCGCGTGCTCTGCCACGTCGCGTTCAATCTTGTATTCGTACTGCGTCAACAACTCGGCGGCCGCGATTTCACTGACGCCGTCGCCGACGTCATGGAGCCCGTCAAGCGTGGTGGGCTTCGATCTGAGCAACTCGTTCGACAAGGCGGCGAGCTCAGTGTCGACGATGTTTATCATCATGGGTGTTGTCATCGTGCTCATTATCATCGCGGTCGTCATTTGCGCTTGCAAGCGCAAAGACACATCAATCACGATCCCAGGCCTCTCGGGCCCGACGACGAACGCCGCCGCGTACAACCAGCCCGGTCTTGTGCCAGCGGCGCAGTACCACATGCAAATACCGACCCAGCAAGCGTACCAGCAAGGACAGCAAGCGTACCAGCAAGGACAGCAAGAATACCAGCAAGCGTCCATGTACCAGCAGCAACAACAAGCCTACCAACCGCCAACAACGCAGTACATCCCGGTGGTGCAACCCATCTCGTCGCGGTCGCACGCATCGTCGACCAACACGTCGGCCGTGTCGGGTGCGTCTGCCGACTTTGATGTCTCGGACCTGGACATGTACCGCATCAGCCACGCGCAGCTCGCCATCATCAAGCCGATCGCACAAGGCGCATACGGTGAGGTGCTCCTCGCGTCGTACCAAGGCATGCGCGTGGCGGTCAAGAAGCTTTTACCCAACGACAACGCGCGCGTCGAGCTGCCAAAGTTCATTGCGGAAATCAAACTTTTGGCCAAGTACCCGATACCGATACTGATTGGGAATTCTCATCCTTTGTCATTAGGATGGAATCGCCGTACATTGTGCAGTTTATCGGTGCTTCGTGGCTCCGTCCCAGTGACATTATGCTCGTAACTGAGTTCCTTGAGGCCGGCGACCTCCGCAACTACCTCCAGGGCACCTCGACCGGGTCCGTTCCATGGCACCAAAAGCTCCAACTGGCCTACGACATCCTCCAGGGCCTCGTGTACCTCCATACACTCGAGCACAAGGTCATTCACCGCGACCTGAAATCCCGCAACGTCCTCTTGACCGACGACGTGCACGCCAAGCTGACCGACTTTGGTATTGCCCGCGAAATGGACGACGCGACCATGACGGCGGGTATCGGCACGTACCGGTGGATGGCGCCCGAGGTGCTCCAGGAAGGTCACTACGCCGAGTCGGCCGACATGTTTTCGTTTGGCGTCATTCTCTCGGAGCTCGACACGCACCAGTTGCCATACGCCGACAAGGTCAACAGCAGCGGACGTCCGTACACGGACACGGCCATCATGGCCAAAGTCATGACCGGGGAGCTGCGGCCGTCGTTTTCCGGGAGCTGCCCGCGCTGGTACCGCGACCTCGGCAGCTGCTGTATGGCGCTCAAGCCCGAGGACCGCCCAACGGCCATGGAAGCCTCGTATACTGTGCAAGTCGAAATGCGCAACTCATTTCAAAGTTGAAGACCCTTTTGCGGGCTTTGTTGTAGGAAAATAGCAAACTTGACTGTAGTAATAAATCAGTTAGCTCGTTCGAGCGAAAGGCTCTCTGAAAGACACCAAGCACAGTTAGTAGTCGAGTTGCTTACATCGCGTCGGACAGGGATGGCTAGCTCGGAGTATCTACCATTGCCCACGTCCCTCGAGCCCTAGCTGTCCTAGCCTAGGACTCCTTGCTGCCGCTCTGCGACAAGAGCATTCCAGAAAGGATACAAGAGTACCAGTCCCGATACTAGGTAGATTCAAATGCACGACAGAAAATAGTTGGTGTACTGCGGTACTAGATATCCCGAGCAAAGTAGCCGCTGCCAACTTTTGTTGTTGTTGGAATGAGTCTATTGAGATATTATTTCCTACAGGTTTTTCTGTTTTGTTTACACGGTGCGTTGAGAGGCGGGCGTCTTTTGGCGAGAGTGCGTATTTTTCGTGATTTGTTGTGGGAGGTTTTCCTTCGAGGCCAACTTTTGTTGAAGTGGACACATGATCATCAGATGCGGTACCACTCCACTAGTAGGTTGCAGTTTCTTTTTGCAGCTTGTTGATGCCCTTGAGCTGCTGGACCCCATACCCCACAACAATAAAACGAGTGTGTTTGCTTCTCTGCTCTGGTTCTATTACTCAATTCGACTGCGGTAAACTCATCGAATTTTACACTACGATGCTTTTACGACCGTGGGACGTGGTTCAAACAAGATGCTATTTCTCGTCAAGCGATAGACACCTCAGCTGCCTTGAATTCATCAAGAATAGGACAACACTCCATATCGGACAGGGCCTGAGACACTGTCGTCTTGTCGAAATCCAGGATCCATGAAAAGCTCCCTTCAACTCCTGGTTGAATGATGAATGGATCATCGGCGCCCGTGTCTCGAGGAGACATTGGCATCCGAAGTTCACTGTGAAATATGCTTCGCTCGACTCTCGTGCTTCTCTTTGCTACGATCGGCACTGTTGGCGCTCAGTCCAGCTTCCACGAATCGTTCCAACGAGACCAGGATCAATGGTCGACAATATTCATCGTCTTTGTGATCCTCTGCGTTGTGGGTGCAGCTGTTCAGTTGCTATGTTGTCGGTCGCGCCGGCCTCCGCTCCAGAGCCAATGGCGTCGTCGCAATTCATTCGACAACGGCGCGATCCCGCAGTACATCAGCTACGCCCCCCCATCACCCGTGTTCTCTTCCGTGCCACTGGCAGTTGCAATTGCCGTCGAGATCCAACCAGCCCAAGCAACCAACACTGGGACGGATTGCAATTGTTGATGCCCCTTGGTACAAGATGCAGTAAAATACATACCTTTGGTGCATGCAATAATAATAATATTACGGTAGTTTTGAAGTAGCTTGGCATCAAACGCGAGGACCCATCATACAAGGGGCAATACGGCTCCCGGTACAATGTACAATGTACAATCGTCGTGAAAATCCTCTTGTTGAAAAACATCGTTCATCGTTCGTCCAGCAGTTTTCTTTCGCTTTTACTGTTACTGTTCGTTTGGGCAAAACGAAAATGGGCTTCACAAGAAAAAGGAAAAATTAAAATCTAAAACCATATAAAAAATCGCCAGAATTTTATACGTCGATTGGAATGCAATACAATGCGAAATGGGCTGGTTTCATGACGATATCCAGCTTTAAAAATCGCTTCGTTTGGCGAATTAAAAGCCAGATTCCTTCGCAATTCCGATTGAAAATAGAGTTTTTTTAATCCGTCGCTTGAATAAAAATGCAATATTTTTATTCCGTATCACTGTCACACAATGCGTGCTTATTATTGGCTGGTGAACAAAAACATTCAAAAAATTAAAATAACGTGTCGAAAAAAATAAAACAATACGGTGGCAAATTTCACGCCGCGAGCGCCGCCGCGCATTTTTTTCTTTCATGAGCGCAACCGTGCTTGATGCACGGGCCCCGCGAACACTACGCCGAATATGGAAAAAGCGGCGACGTAACGCGATGCACGCTAATTTTATACGTCGCGTGACGTCGCCACTTTTTCCATATTCGGCGTTGTGCTCGCGGGGCCCGTGCAGCAAAATTTGCCTCCATACCCATTTTCGTTTTGCCCAAACGAACAGTAGACCAACCGTCCATGTAATGCCGCGTCCACAGCAAAAATCAGGACACGATGGACATGGGCGCGTGCTACAGAGTGGGAGTAATTTTGTGGGAGTCTCGGGCGGTTGAATTCGACTCGTGCGGCTTGCCAAGCGGCAACTACGTAGCTACACGACGTGCAGCGTGCAAAGCACATTTGGGGCAACTACTTTGCGTTCACAGCCTCGTGCATCTATTCGCGGTGTGCATGTTGTGTCCAAATGAACGACACTGCAGCGAACATTACACAAGTCAACAAACACTACATGGATCTAGACTGGATTTACATCGCCAGTAGTGAGACGTGGCACTACAGGATCGTCTTGCTCGCCTGCACCGAGCAACATTGCTGGTGGACGAGATCATTTTTAAAAGATGCTCCGCCTTGCTAACCTACTTATCGCTGTTGTTGCGGTGCAGGCTCAGAACGACTTTCTCACTTTTGAGTCGTGGACCGCGATGTGGGTCGTCGGCACCGTTGTCGTGGGCGTCGTTGTCGTCGTCGTGAGTGTCATCCTTTCTGTTGCATGCTGCCGCCAGCGCCCTGCGCCGATCCAAACTCGCGTCGCCATTCCCCACTACATTGTGTACAACCCTCCACCGAGCCAAGTCCAGGTGGCCATGGCAACACCGATCGCGATTGCAGCCCCACCCGTCGCCACCACGAGCAGCGCGAACGCTGCTTCATCTATCAGCGGCATCGACCCTCGCGAGCTCGTCGAGCGCCGCGAGCTTGCGTCGGGGGTGCGGACGTCGGTTTTCGCGTGCACGTATCGAGGTACCACCGTCGCCGTCAAGTCCCTTAAATTACCGGCCGGCGCTCTTGCAAAACACCGATTCCTTGCGGAGTGCCATCTTCTCGCGCGGTTCGTAGAGCACTGTTGCTAGCTTGAAACACTCATGTTCCGATTAGGATGCAATCTCCGCACATCGTGTCGTACATTGGTGTGACGACGCCAGACGGGCTCGATCGCAGTGGGATGCTCGTCACCGAGTATCTCGGCCTCGGAGATCTCCGCAACTTTGTGGCGTCAGTGCCGCTGAGCGCGCTCTCGTGGCGGCAGAAACTCGAGATGGCCCACGACATCGTCCTCGGCCTCGTCTATCTACACGCCTCTGGGGTTCTGCACCGCAACCTCACGTCCCGCAACGTCCTCGTGACCGACGCGGTGCGCGCCAAGCTGTCAGACATGAGTGTTGCCCGCGAGATGGACGAAGCAACCATGACGGCCGGCATTGGAACCTACCGCTGGATGGCGCCTGAGATGCTCCAAGACGGTCACTACGCCACGTCGGCCGACATGTTTTCGTTTGGTGTGCTATTGTCCGAGCTCGACACGCACCAGCTGCCGTACGCAGACCACCTAAGTGCTAGCGGGCGGGCGTACACGGAGCCTACCGTCATGGTCAAGGCCATGACGGGCGAGTTTCGCCCGACGTTCTCATACGCGTGCCCACGTTGGTTCAGCGAGCTCGGAGCCAAATGCATGGCTAGCGACCCGCAGGCTCGCCCAACAGCTATGGAAGCGTCGTACGCGATCGAATTGGAGCTTCAATGCCTCGAGCTTTCGAGTGCGTAGCTCAACAATGCATTATTCCAACGTTAGTTTTAGCAGGACGCTTTTCGTAAACATGAAATTGAGTGAACAAAAACGCATGACGCGCTCATGGCATGCAACACCGTCTTCGAACCAGCTACCGCCACACGACCGACGGGTGTCTGCCAACAACGAATGTCCTTGGTGCGGTTTGGAGATGGTTTGCGCGCAGTTAATGTCGCTCTAGCGTCTGTAGCCAATTCCCACCCACATGGACGTCGTCAACACCCCGACTTAACGATTTTGCCCGTAATTTTGGTTATTGCCTCGGAACATTTTTCACATTCAAAAGACCTTGGTGTGAGCCGACAACGCCTTTTGCGTGCGTCGCCCTCCAAGCTCTCCAATCTACGGCAAACAAGATGTATGCCTTGGGATTCAACGCGGTGCTTGTTGTGTCTGGACGATTGGGACAACCCACGCTCCAACCAACGCAAGCCAGAATACGACCAGATTGGCCGTGGATGGCTCGAGAAGGTGTTAGGGGAAGAGGCAACTAGTTGGAAGATATAATTATCTCCAACTAGGTATCACATGCTTAGAACCATAGATTAGGAGCGACCCTACAGACCAGGCGCCTCTTCGAGTGCCCAGGCCGAAGCTCGCTTCGTCAGCTCACTTCATCTTTTGCTCTGCGGAGTAACTCAAGACAATGCCTGCTTTTCGGGAGATGGCTCTCCCTCGCATTGTGTTTGATTTCCACCGCCGGCGTCACGTTGTATGGAACAGATTACTGAGCGGGGCTCGAGCTTTGTTGGCGCCGGCGCTGCTCAACGTCAAATCAGGAAAACCAAATGAGACGTCGCGCGCTACATGTGTGAAATACATGATGCACACCGATGCACACCAGTGAACCAGTGAATGCAAATGCCGCAAGCGCGCAACAGCGTTACGGTTACCGCCTGAACCGGAACATACAGGACCAGCAGTGACTAGAGGTACCCTCTCTCCCACCGTAGTAGCGCATGTCTCTGCGCTGGTGCGTACCGGTACTGACCGGTACTCGTGATTTGCTCAGCAATCCGAGTTCATGACCGGTCAACGTGGATGTTTCGAGCGGTCAACACGATATTCGGCTATTAAACAGCAAATGTAAGTTTGTGCTCGTGCACAACCTGCTGGGTACTGCCGCCTGTAGTATTTGAAAAGTGCCCACTTTCTCTCTTTCGCCTTCGCGATATGCGCATGTATCCTGCCATCTTGTCACTGGTCATTGCAAATGGTGTCAAAAGATCTCACATTGACCAATCAGCACGATGTATCATGAAAGGGCGCAAGATCCGGTCCCACGCACCCGGCGCGACATGGGTCACTGCATCGCATTTCTTTCGGCACCCAAGAGTCAGCGCCATCAGCCGACGTCACTTGCCAACTTGAGCTACCGATGATGTCTCGACTCCTTGTCGCCGCTGCTATGCTGGTCGCGTCGGCCGCCGGGCTCGTTTGCAATCGGACGGACCCGTGCTACAACCATGCGCTCAACCTCTGCTGTCCCGGCGACAAGACCCAGCACGATGGTCATGGTCGTCCGTTCTGTGATATCCAGCTCACGGGTACCTGCCAGAACCAAACAACTTGCTACGACATCACGTCGATCTGTGTCTGCAGCGGTGACCGTCCGTGTCGGTCCGCGTCCGGCGCGTGCTTGCCGTGGTCCAACGGGTGCTCCAAGCTGAACGCAGCAATGCAGTTCTGCCCGTCGGGGTCAATGCCATCGCCGATTGCGACAACGCCGACAGTCGTTTCGCCGTCGTCCGACAAAAATGTTGTCGCCGACTCCTTCGACAGCGTCGCGAACGCCGCAACGACCATCACGATCATCGTGTGCCTCACGCTAGTGTGCATTGCAGCGATGGTGCTCTTTTGCATTTGTCGACGCAAGCCCGTCGCCGAGCCACCTATTTTGCGCAGCGGTGCAGAGACGTCGGACCGCGAGGAAGCACTGCTACCTCCTCTTGTTCACCCGCGCCACGCCTCGTCGTACGCACCGACGCACACAACCTCGACCGTCGCGTCCTTTCAGAGCCAAGGGTCGTCCCAGGACTCGGCGCTGTCGTCGTCGCGCGAGTTTGACTTGTGCGAACTCGAGATGTACCGGATCCAGTCGTTTGAAATTTCCATCGTCAAGGCCCTCGCCCAGGGCGCCCACGGAGAAGTGTGCATGGGTATGTACCAGGGCATTGCGGTCGCCGTCAAGAAGATGCTGCCCAAATCCCTCTCCCACGACGAAGTCCAGAAGTTTGTGCTCGAGATCAAGCTCATGGCCAAGTAGGCATCCATCCGATCAGCATGCGGCGAGACTCATCGTGTTTATGGTAGGCTCAACTCGTCGTACATCGTACGGTTCATTGGCGCTTCGTGGCTCCGTCCCAGCGACATTATGTTGGTGACTGAGTTTATGGACATGGGCGACCTCCGCAATTTTCTCCAGCTCACGTCGGACGCGACGTTGTCGTGGCAGCAAAAGCTCCAGCTGGCCCTCGACATTGTCCACGGTCTCGTCTACCTCCACTCGCTCGACCACAAAATCATCCATCGCGACCTGAAATCCCGCAACGTGCTTCTCAACACCAAACTCAGCGCCAAGCTCACGGACTTTGGCATCTCCCGCGAAATGGACGATATGACTATGACGGCCGGCATTGGCACATACCGGTGGATGGCGCCCGAGGTGCTACAGGACGGTCACTACGCCGAGTCCGCCGACATGTTTTCGTTCGGCGTCATTCTCTCGGAGCTCAGCACCCACCAGTTGCCGTACTCAAACTACGTCAACGGCAGCGGACGTCCGTACACGGACACGGCTATCATGGCGCGGGTGATGATGGGCGACTTCCAGCCAACATTTGCGGACGACTGCCCCGAGTGGTTCAAAGCTTTTGGCAAGCACTGCATGGCGTTTCAGCCCGACGACCGGCCGCGCGCCGCCCAAGCCGCCTATGTTTTGCAAACCGAGTTGCGAAAAATCGAGGCCACGACAAAACTATAATCGTATATCTAGTGATTTTGGAGATGTACACATTTCAGCAGGTCGAATGGCGCCTACAGATAGCTGTACTTGCAGTCTCACCTTCGTTTCTGACGATCTTGTACTTTTAAGAGGACATTAGTGTACTCGCCCAACGAGAAATCGCTTGGTAGATCCACCGTTGCTTTTGGTCAATGCACTGTCTTTGGGGCCATCGCATAGCGGTCCCAGTGACCAGAAAAGCAGCTTTGAATACAACTGCGAAGCTTAGTTCGTGAATCACGACGTGGCTATCATTGCGACGGACCGTTCCTGAACTTTGCAACGATTCACAAACGGCACAAATCAGCGTGGCACGACCACAAATGCATGAATTGTGATCGCCATTGCAACCAGCTATCAGTCCCAGCGAAAAATGATAAGTGCAAAGTCAAAGGAGCACCTGGTGTGGTATGCGCAGTCCATTTAAATCATTTACTGGCAGACATTAGTAGTGATCAGCCTCCGCGAAACGCGCCATACACCCTTTTTCAAAAGATATACATCGATATACCACACCTCCATAGAGACTTTCATTTGTGTTCATTGTGCAGTGGGAAGCGTCGTCGAGAACAGCAGCGGTTAGTGCTTAGTGCCCTGTTTAAGAAAGGCACCCAAATATTGTTTTAGGTGCTCCTTGTGTGTGCCGAAACCGGATGGTGCCAGTTACTGGCGAGATTCTGGCAGCATTCCCGTCGCACAAGTCAACACGCCATGACCACCACGCAGTGCCAGCCGGCAGCACCGTGCTTCGAGGCGAGCTCTGGCACCTGCGCGCTCGCTGATGCGACGCTCGAGGACGGCCGTGGTCGACCGTTCTGTGACCGCGCTGCGGGGCTTCAGTGCCAGAACGGCAACATCTGCTACGACAGCTCGTTTGGCTGTGTCTGCTCTGGGCTGCGCCCGTGTCGCCAAGGCACGGGAGCCTGCATGCCGTCTTCTGCATCTTGCTTTGCAAGCACGAACGCTTCGGCGCTTCAAAATTGCGTCGGCGGGTCGTCTGGTGCCGCCAGCTTAGTGAATTCGCTAACGACAACAATGCCGGCGGCGACGGCGACGCCGGGCGGTACCGACATTGTGTCGACGATCACAACGTGCGCACTCGTGCTTGGCGCGCTTGTCGCTATCGCCATCGTCGTCTTTGCGATCCGCGCGCGCCGCCGCCGCCTCGCGATGGCCGACGAGCCCGCCCTGCTCACTGACCACGAGAGCATTCCTGCACTTCTGAGCGGCCGGCAGCGCTCTACGCGCAAGCCCTCGTCGTCGCCGCGCCCACAGACACTTGTAGGCAGCAGTGTTGGCACCACTGGCTCGGCAGTGTCGTCGTCGTCCGGCAGCAAGGGCGCGTATGCGATGGGCGACCTCGACATGCACCGCGTCGACATTGGCGACATCACCATCATGCGCACACTCGCCCAGGGCGCGTACGGTGAGGTGCTCCTTGGTCGGTATCAGGGCGCCGTCGTCGCTATCAAGCGGCTTCTACCGACGACACAGACCCGCGACGACGTTGAAAAGTTCATTCGTGAAGCCCAACTCGTCGCAAGGTATATCATTTCGTTGGACGTCTATCTCAGCGGCGCGTAGACTGGACTCGACGTACATTGCGGCGTTTGTCGGCGTCGCGTGGACCAAGCCGCAGGAGCTGCTCCTGATGACCGAGTTCCTTCCGCGAGGCGACCTGCGATCGCTGCTGGAAGCCGACGCCAACTTGCCGTGGCCCGCCAAGCTTCGCATCGCCCATGACATTGCCGAGGGTCTTGTGTACTTGCACATGCTCGAGCACAAGGTGCTGCATCGCGACCTGAAATCGCGCAACGTCCTTCTGACCGACGATCTGCACGCCAAGCTCACCGACTTTGGCATCTCCCGCGAGCTCGACGACGCGACCATGACCGCCGGCATTGGCACATACCGCTGGATGGCACCCGAGGTGCTCCAGGACGGTCACTACGACGAGTCGGCCGACATGTACTCGTTCGGCGTCATACTCTCGGAGCTGGACTCACACAAGCTACCGTACTCGGACGTCGTGACGAGCACGGGCCGACCGCTGACGGACACGGCCATCATGGCCAAAGTCATGCTGGGGCAGCTCCGTCCGACCTTCTCCGATGTGTCTCCGTCGTGGCTGCGGGAGCTTGGCATACGCTGCCTGTCGGAGGATCCGTACTTGAGGCCACGCGCTGCTGAAGCCGCTTACAAGATTCAGGTTGAGCTGCGGCGCTTCGAGCACTAGTGGCATTAATTTATCGAGGAAATTCCACTATTGTGCAATACAACGGACGTGTGCTCTGATGCACGAGCCAGCAACTCGCCTCGCTCAGTCGTTTTCTACGCTGCTGACGACATTGCGCGGGTCTCAATCTTCGCGAGCACTACTTCGTGTATTCAATGGTCTGCATAGTAATGACAATAGTGTATGGCAAAGGATGATGAATGCCGTCGATGCTTACGTGGCACACTCCCAAACCAGAAGAACACGCCGAAGGGCATGTCGCATCCGGATACCATTGAAACGGCGCCAGGCGGAAGCTCATTTTCGTATTTCATCGGTCCGCCGCACTGTTATTCGAGCGCGTCATGGAAGCAGTCATATTTGACCTCGGTAAGCACGTTTTCTCCAGTAGAGACAGCTTGTCCATCAACACGAGGCCGTAGATGGAACGCTTTTGGACACGGAGATGTTGAGCGTCGCGGCGTTGACGCAGATTTGCGGCAGTGGCTACAACATGGAGCTCCAGAAGCGCATCATGGGTACGCCCGCGCACCAGTGGACGCGCGTCGTCATTGAAGCGATGGGTCTCTCGCTCACGCCCGACGAGCTCACGCACGAGTGGCACGTTGTGATGAAAGCCAAGTACAACGACGCGGTCATCCTTCCCGGCGCCCTCGAGCTCCTCGCCAAGCTGCCGTCGCACATCAAGATTGCACTCGCAACGTCGTCGCCGGCGTCGGCGGTTGCTGTCAAGCGCGCGGTGCATCCGACGCTCTTTGAGCGCTTCCAAGTGATCGTGACGGGCGACCACCCGGCCGTCCGGAACGGAAAGCCAAGCCCTGACATCTTCTTGGAGGCCGCGCGCCAACTTGGAGTCCACGATGTCTCGAAGTGCATCGTTGTCGAAGACACCATGCACGGTGTGACAGCAGGCAAAGCCGCGGGGATGCGCGTCGTCGCTGTTCCCGATGCCCGCTTCTACGCCACGGCTGACTACCCCGGCCGCTTTGACCACGCCGATGTC
Source organism: Saprolegnia diclina VS20 (assembly GCF_000281045.1). Classification (NCBI taxonomy): domain Eukaryota; phylum Oomycota; class Saprolegniomycetes; order Saprolegniales; family Saprolegniaceae; genus Saprolegnia; species Saprolegnia diclina. The sequence continues at coordinate 808,767 of NW_008246069.1, forward strand.
ATCTTGCCGTCGCTGCTTGCGTGGGACATGGAGATTCTGAACCGCTGCTAAAGCAAATGACGATACGTTTCGCTTGCTCGCATGTGTCCAATTTTGATCGGGTGAGCCGACCATGTGCGGTTGAAAAAGGCCGACCATTCTTTGGCAGCTGGGCGTCTCTGCCATTGCGCCATCGCGATTGGCCGGTTTCAGATCCAGTGTCGACAACCACGCACACCTAGTCGAGCCGTCGACGAAATAGCATTTAGCCGTCGACCGAAGAGCGTCATGTTGTCCAGGAAGTGGCCGCTGAAACCGCCCACATTGCCCTTTCGGTCGAAACCGGATGCGCCAGTGGCCGTCGTCCGGATAGTCGACGAGAAAGGCGGGATGGCGAGCAGCATCCGCGATCGCCTCGAGGCCTTCTACACGACGCACAACCCGACCAAGCTCGGCGAGATCGACAAGCTCCTCTCGCAGTTCGCCGGCGCCGAGGCGACGCTGCTTCAATCTATGCACCGCAAGTACGGCGTCCGTGACCTCGAGAGTGACGTCGCCGTGGACGAAGTCTACGAGAACGAGCGCTACTCGTTCCTGACCATGGGCTTTGGGAGCTCATTTCCAGGTAGCTTAAAGCTCGTCTCGCGATTGGACTCGAGTCGCCGATGATAGGCCACCTCACGGTGCTGGACCGGAAGCGCTACAGTGGCAGCCACGGAACGCCTTCGTCGCAGGTCTTTGAGCAGGTCGAGCCGACGCTGCCCGAGAGCGCCGACCCGGCCTACCAGTGGGCATGGACTGGTCCGTGGGAAATTGACGCGGCGTACGTTCCGTGCGACCGCGATGGCTGGACGTATGCCTTTGATTTCTCCAAGTACGTGTGTGGTCGAGCTCGGGCAGAATCCGACACCTTGTTTGAGTAGCTTTTCGCCCATGCTTCTCAAGGACGAAGGCAAGGCGTCGCCTGGCATGACCGACTATGCGCGGTACGTACCATGAGCCTCTGATTTCCACACACAAGTACCATTCTAGACGGCGGCGGTGGGCACGGACGCGCATCTTGAGCCGTGTCGTCCCCGCAGTCGAAGATATCGAGATGCCAATCAAGCTCGAGCTGCAAGAACTGCCCGAGATTCCGCTGCCAGCACCCGACGCGAACCTCCCACTCCGTTTCTACTCGAAAAACCTCTCGCTCGAGTCGCACAAGAACGCGTGGAGCCACCAAGTGAATAAACTTCTGAAGCTCCACGCCCGTCTCGAGCACATCATGGCCGGACGCCTCCTCATGTGGAAGCGGACCAAAGTCGAGTTGAAGGCGCAAGCCAAGTCGACACTGGCCACGGTCAATGCACTGCGCGCTCAAATCACCGCTGACGAAAAGCGTGGCGTGAAGGACCTCGCGACGCAGTCGTCGCTGGACGTGCACCTCGCGCACTACGAAGACCTCAAGCGGCGCATTTGGTTTCCAAAGGAGAAGGGGTACCTTCTCCGAGGCAACCTCATCGGGCTCTTCGTCGGCATCAAAGACATTTGGGTCGACACGATCAAGCTTCAATTTGGCGCGTCCATTTCGCCATTACCGGACGGCACGGTGCGTACTCCGACTACATAGCTCGACGGCTCGACACTCCCTCCTAGGTGCGCTGTCATGTCACGTTCAAAGGCCAAGTCACCATTCGGCTGCACGGTGTCAAGCTCAAGGCGGAGAAAGGCACGCGTGTGCCCAACTCGCGCTGGTCGTCCGTGTTCCTCACCACGCAGTGTATCGGGGACCTCGGGCTTCTGTATAACGCTGCGGACGGTCACTGGACGCCTGAGCCGTCCAAGGGCATTGAATTCCACAAAATGCAGCTCAAAGTGACGGGTGCAGCGCTCATTGCTATATCAACTGATTGCTGACAAAATTTATCAACGCTAGGCGGCCTCGACCTTCCCGATGGGCTCTTCAAGATGCTGTTGACCGAAGTCGCCAATACGCTGGTGCAGGAAGTGCTCTTTGCCCACTTCCCACCGGAGCTCGGCCCGCTTTTCCAATACGCGTCGTCCGCATTCGAGGTGTCGTAGGCTCTCAGAACACTCGCGTGCGACCTAGCCTAGGTGCGCGGCGAGCTGCAAGTCGAAGGGCCTGCGATTGCCGATCTCGTGGATGCGACGCTCGAGCCCGTGAACGAAGTACCACACGTCCGCCGGTATTTCCTAGAGTTTACACTCATCCTAGCGCGAAGAAAGCAAGATGTCAGTGCAGGCATTCGACGACATTGCGACGCTACTCGGCTTGACGCGGTCCCAGCTTAACTTGCTTGTGGGCCTCCGTGGGTTCCTCTTGTGCCCCAAGCCGCACTCTTTCCAGTCGCTACGAGCTATCGCTACGTACTTTCGAACGTACTGGCTGGCGCCGCACGTAGGCACCTAAATCTGATGGACCTGTGCGCGAAACGACCTAGGCAATGGACAACGTCGAGCCTGTCCTCGCCGAGTGGACGCAAACGTGGCAGCACCTCCTGGAGCTGCTGTTTCTCCAGCGCCAGCTCGATTCGCGCGGGTGTGCGTACGAGCTCTTTGACTTCGGAGCATGTGTGCTGCGCACCAAGTACACGTTTACAAAACAGGTTCATACACTCACCACTACTACTAGGCGCGATGTGCTTGACAAGCACGTGCCCTGCCGCGTGCAGCTGAGTCACTTGGTCTGCAACGTCCAGCTCGCCAACGTGATCCAAGCCGCGAGCGACTTCTTCGCGCGCTATATGTCGGCGGCCAAAATTACGCCCAAAAAACCCAGTCCGGTGCGACCGAAGCTGCCTTTACGGTACCCTAACCTCTGTGACAGGAAACCTCCGTCTACGGTATTCGCATTGGCCGCAAGTCGTGGACCGCAGCGAGTGGTGACGCACCCAGCATCACGCATACGGGTGCCCATTCGTCGACTATACAATCCGAGGGTTTATATTCGAGCCTAGTGACAAAAGAAGTCGAAGCGCAGATCGCCGAAGTCCGAGCCCTTGGCGCCACCATTCAAATGCTCCTGGTTCGACGTCCCTTTAATCTATCGTGAGCTGATTGGATGCTGCTTAGAGCTCGTGCGCGGTTGAAGCATTGGCGTGCGATGTCGATGGCAAGATGACGGGCACCGATCGTGATGGTGTTCGCGACGCCAAGGTCAAGGTACGCGTCACCGACCTCCAAGCCCACGGCCGCGGCCCCATCAATTTTGACCAGCCTTTGGGTACGTCAAACCTTCTCTCGCATGATCGAATTCATCGCTCAATGTTGGATAGCTCTGCTCTACGCCCTCGGTCAACTCTCGGTCGAGTCGTCGGCCGACCTTGGCGCCATTGACGTTGGCCTTCAGACGGCCACTGGCCTCACGATCGCCCACGCCAATCTCCGTGACGTGTACGCGCAGTGCGACTTGGACCTTACGCGCCTTCGACGCGAGGACTCGACGATTCCGCTCGTCATTACGTCCTGGGGACCAACGCGTGCGAAGATCGATCTCCACGAAGCGCTCACTGGCCGGGTCGGCGTCGCTATCACCGACGTCGACGCCCACTTGCAAGCGCTCTTGGAGGCTTTTTGCGCCGTCGTATCGAGCCAATTCAGCCTCGTACTCCCTCGTGTATCGGCTTTGGTCTCAACCTTGAGCGTAGGCGGGCGTGTGGCCAGCCAAAGTTGCGGCTTGCATCCTCAAGTACTGCTCGAGCGACGAATTTCTTGTCGCTTGGAGCGTGCGTCTCCGCCTCGACCCACGCGGCGCGTTGGTGCTGCAGCCTATAGACGACCATCCGCAGCCGTTCCAGTACTTTGACCACCTCCAGGTCGTGCCGCTCCTCCTCGATGTCGAAGCCATGGTACAGTTTTGGATCGAGACGCAGCTTGCCGCCAAACTGTAGTCGGTTGGAAATTTCTACGTTTTTTAAATAGAGACTAGAAGCAAATACGTACCCTACGAATCTGAGTGTTTTCGTGTCTACTCGACGAGCCAAGCGCCCTAGGTAGAGACGTGAGGCACGAAAAGAGCCGCGCGGGTCCAACTACACGACACTCGGCACTTCGAGCGTCTTGAGGGCGATGCGCTGCCGAAGCTCGCGGATCCGCTCCTCGAGGCGACCAATGTTGGCTTCCGCTAGCTCCACCTCGTCGCCCGTGGACGGCGGCGAGGCCACGGGCGGCGGTGATGACTCTGGCGACGGCGCGGCCGACTTTCGTCCTTGGCGCAAGGCCTCTTCGCGCGCCGCAATCTTCTGTTTGAGCCTTGCGATCGGGTCGTCCGGCTCAATGCAGTCGCCCACGAGCTGCCGCGCACGCTCGCACTCGTCCATCGAGAGGTTGATGACAATCGTCTGCGAGAGCGCCGTGAGTGGCTTCTTCCGCGGGACCTGCAGCTGCGGGTTTGTCCAGAGGTACTTGGACGGCTTGGTCAGCGACGACGGGCCCAAAGCCATCTTTGCGACCGGCTCTTCGACCTTTATCGGCGGTGGCCGCTTCCCGACCGAGCTCAGCGCCGCTTTTCGGAGACTCTCGAGGTCAAAAACGGGCTCGGGCGACGGAGGCAATGGTGGTGCCATCGCCTGGACGGGAGACCCCGTGTTTACTTGGGCAACGTCCGCAGGGTACGGCGGTGGATGCATGAACCGAGTCGGCAGCATGGACGCATCGTGGTACATACCCGGAAGACTCTCGACCATGCCGTGGCGATGCACGCGAAGAAAGCCGTCTGCAGGCGCTTCCATGAAGACCTGTCGCTTGACAAACGTATGCGGCGACGCATCTGCCGAGAGCTTTCGCTTTTTCTTCTTCTTGGGCTTCTTGCGCTGGGCCATCGCTTGTTGCATCTTGCGGAGCGCGTCCGCCTTGCGTTGCGCAACGAGCACTTCGCGGAGGCTCTCTGCGTGCAGCTGCTTTTCCTTCAGATCATCGTCTTCGCCTGCAATGTCATCGCCGGAAATTTCGCCTTCCTCGCGGCGACCGCCATCTTCGGCGTCATCGTCTTCCATGCTCGAGGGTTGAGACGCCACGTATGCGTCGTCGTCATCGTATGCCTCTGGTGGGCGCGGCAGCGCTTCGTCTTCCTCCGACTCCTCCGACTCGAGATCGACGATCGCCGACTCGAGCGCCCGCGAGAGGAGCTTGGACGCATCGCCGTACTCGGCGACGGGCAGCGGCTCGTCCACGTCGTCGTCGAGTCCACGGGCTTGGGCTAGGTCATCCTCGTTGTCGCTGCTGCTGCTGCTCGAGACGAGGTCGATCACGTGGTCCGATGCCATGGCCATGGAGCGATCGCGACTGCGGGCGGTGGATGGCGGCAGCTCAACTTTCGAATTTAGAAGCCGTGCTGAATCGAGTGGGTCTGCACTGCGAACATTTAAATACAACTTGGCATTTGTATGCCATAAAAATAAGAAGCGCTGTTAGCCGGGGCATTTGGGATTGGTCGATATTCTGAAAATTCCACCAATCGGCGAACCAACCTTGGATCCGGGCGAAAACGCGCGCCGCGGTTGGCGCTTCGAAATTTCCAATCTTCTCTTTTTCCGCGCAACGAAATGTATTGAGTTGCGTACTATGAGACAAGTTGACCAACAATAACGAAGAAGGCCGTGTCTACTAGCTCCTTAAATCTCTTCCTTCCATGTCGACCAGCACAGCTCGCACTTGTCTTTGCCGCGCGCCACGTTGACATAGATGCTCCCCGCATGCGGCTTGACGCGGTCTTCTTGCACAATCGCGAGCAGCATGGGCTCGATGCCTTTGCCAGCCCACTCCATCACGATCAAGTCGTGCACTGATGCATTCTAGTCAAAAGTCCCTTCGTCGTCTGCCTTCGAGTCCTAGTACATCGGTACCTTTTTGTGCGCAGCCTCCTTCTCAAAGAGCTGCGCTGCCTGCTTGGCACTGACGCGGAACTGCCGCGTTTGAATGAGCTTGAGGCACGGATTGCGAAGGGCGAGGTGCGCAATGTCCAGCGCCAGCAAGCTATTGCCCTACCCACAGTTCTTACGTCGTGGCTTCCGACATTTACTGGTAGAAACATACCGTTGAAATACACACAAAGCCCACATCGCCGTCCGACGACCGGTGGTGCAAGCCGTGCGCGATTGGCAACGTACTCTGCGCCAAGTCTTCGGAGTAACCGACCTCTTGAAGCACGTCTGCGGGCAAGCGTTGATGGACCGCTACAGCTTCGTTAGTGCACGAATGCTGGAAGTACGCTACCCGACGGCCAGAGCTCGATCGAAGAGGCGACGAATTTCCAGTTGCCAGAGGCCGGCGTAAAGTCAAAGACCTAAGAACGTAGAGTCGAAACTTTGGACGATGGTGCAAGGTAACCTCGCTCCACTTGTTGTTCCAGATCGAGAACGAGGCTTTCGCGAGCTGGTCTGGCAGCGCAAAGTACGACGACCGGTAGCACCCAATGCGCAGATTCGATGACGTTTCGATGATCGGCGCTGTCGCGCTCATGAGCTCAATGTCCATGTCGCGGCAGTCGCGGGTCCGAAACTGCTGCACGACGCACACAAGTGTTGTGCGCGTACAGTCGCGTACAAAGAGGCTCGCCGTGCAGGGCCCAACGAAAATCGCGCAGTCCGTGCACTGGTCGATCGTCACCGAGGTGCAGTGGTCGAGGAGGAAGATGGAGCACTGGGTGCAATCTTCAAGCACAAACTGCTGGCCATTCACACTGCCAGGCTTGCGCACGACTACGGCGTCACGGAGTCCCTTGCACATGTAGTCGGCAGGGTTCAACGTCGGGTCCCGCCCGAACGAGCCGTCGAAAGGCTTCTTGGTCTTAGCAAGCTTCTTCACGGGCTTGGTTTTCGCATTCCCCATTGTCGAATGCCGGCGGTTATTCAGTCGCAACGGATATCGTGAGAGATGCTATACCAAGCATGCTTGCACCTCGCTTCGGGAGGGTAGTTTTTATAAATCAATTTATACTATACCAGTGGACTAGGCTACGTGGTCTAAATGACTTATTGTCATTGCACTGCATGTTGAATGGGTTGAGGCAAGGCTCTTGACGGTGATTGGTCCGCTCTAAGATTCGCTCGAATGTCCAACCAATCAAAGAGCATTTGTGAAGATCCGACGCCGAAAGGACACGGAGCGATGTTGCAGCACGCGGTCACGGTCGTCGGGCTGCTGCTCGCGACGCCCGTCCTAGCGTTCCACTGCGCACTCGTGGCCAAGACAGAAGGCTACCAGTCGCAGTACTCGGTCAACGTCTCGATTGGCACGCCATCTCAGACGTTCGATCTCATCATCGACACGGGGTCGTCCGACCTCTGGGTGCAAGGTGCGCTTCGTCGCTACAGCTCGCTTTGCGAATCGTCGCCTAGGTACCGACTGCACGCAGTGCTATGTCGGCCCCAAGTTCAACTCGTCGCAGTCGTCGACGTTTGTGCCGGGCTGCGCTCGCGGCAGTTGCGACAACACGCTCGCGTATGGCTCAGGCGTCTCGACTGCGCGCGTCGGCCAAGACCGCATTGGTACGCACAACGATCGACAGGAGCGTAATCATGTGGTTATGTAGCGCTCAATGGAGTGCCGCTCGTGGACCTCGTGCAGTTTGGCGTCGTGTACAGCGAGGACGCGAGCATCACCAACGTCCTACAAAACAGCGGCATCCTTGGCCTCGGGTGACCCACACGCTCAACGTTGCTGCGTTTCTCATGCTACGTTTCTCTGCAGCTTTAGCGCCATGTCGTTCTTTACACACCCGAGCCCCGTCGAGTACATCTCGGACTTTGCCTTGTACCTCGATGGCACGAACAAGAGCGTGCTCTCCGTGAACCAAGTGCTCGACAAATACGCGGGGCCGCATGTCGCGTGGTCGACCATTCCAGTCGAAGAGGTAGCGGACTTTTCTGCAGATTCATGAAAGTGGATATCGAGTAGCTGGAGGGTCTCTACACGTACTGGACCGTGGGCCTGCCTGAAGCGACGTTTGGATCCACGCAGCTCTGCGGCAGCACCAAAAATCGATGCCAAGCAGGTAGTCTTCCCTCTTGAAGGGATCAGCTTACCAGTATATGCTGGTAGTGCTGGACAGTGGCACGGGCTTTATCGCGATCCCGCCGCAGCTTTGGATCGCGGTGCTGGGGGAGCTTCAGCAAGCTGGCTGCATCATGCTCAACCGCGGCGGCCCCTTTGAGTGCATGTCGATGGCGTCCTTGCCGACGTTCCAGCTTGTCTTGGGTACGCAGGATACTAGCAGCAGCATTGCACGGTCGGCTTCTAGGCACGCTGCAAGGCTACAAGGTGACGATCGAGCCGAGCATGTACGCGTTTCCAGTCGAAGGCGCCAGCACGGTGCTCGTCGGGCTCATTGAGAGTCCGCTGAACCTGTGGATTCTCGGCAGTCTCTTCCTCCAGTACTACTACACGCGCTTCGACATTGCAAAGAAGCAAGTGCAAATGATCTCGCTTGTTGAAGCGCCAAAGGAGCTGGTGCCCGTGCCGATCGCGGCCGCGGACCAGCCTTCGTACTTTGATCAAATCTACGGTAATTTGCAACTGTCGGATCCAGTGCCTTCACGTATTGAGGTAGACGAGACGTACATGGAGCACCTCATGGTGCTCTTCATTGTGGGGGCGAGCGCCTTTATGATCTACACCCTCCTCTTCCGACAGCCGCAGCGGTCCAAGTACGAGCACGGCTACGTCCCTGACGGTACGCCATAGCATGGAAGTCATCAATGAACGTATCGTGCTATCTAGATGTGCTCCTCGCCAAGCTCCTCTCCGACCAGCCGCCGCGCCGACGCTAAGTAGCACAAGATAGCATCAATGTACCATACGTCAATGTGATAAACCGCACCCCCGCCCACTGATTTGTGCGATGATTGGAGCTGGCAGGTCGATGGCAAGCCAACCACTGCAGTGAAAGGTCGTGCGCCGAGTGGTTCACCTGCTTCTAGTACGCTGCGTTGGCTCGCACCGTCGAGGAATAATAAACAGGCATCTCGTTATACGAAGTAGTTGACACGATTCTCAGTCGTGGCAACCGGGGCCGGCGCGGGCTCATCTTGGCGCTGGAGCTTCATGAGGTCGGCCAGATTCGAGCCGCGAACGCTGCCAAACTTGCCTCTCGGCGCAATGTTATCCGTGTCGTCGTCGTCGACGCGTGGCGAGGCGCGCGGCTTCTTGTGTCGGGGCCGCGGTGCATCGCCCTCGGCAGGTGACGGTGCGCGGCCGTAGTGGCCCCGGGGCACGAGGTTCTCGATACTGTCAGGGTGCGCGGGCAGCGTTTTCAGCACGAGGCTCATTCCGACTGCAATGACGCTCAAGGCGCAATTGAAGAAGGCAAAGACGATCATGGCTTGCACACTTGTGCACGTACAGTACATGCCGAGGCCGCAGTTCATCTTGGGTGCAAGAAGGATACCAACGATCAAGTAGACGCCAGCGAGAACGCCGTCCATGAGTCGCTCCAAGAGCACGTCCGGCGACAGGCGGCCCGAGAGCGTGACGCAGATCAAGTACAAGACGCCGTACCCGAACGACGTGTACGCGGCCATCGCGAGGAAAAAGTGCCGCAGCTGCGCCGGGCGGTACGTGTCGTCGTCCGCGACGCCACTCAGCGTGATAGCCTTGTAGGCCGTAAAGAGGCTCAGCAAGGTCGCAAAGCCGCAGATCGCCTGGATCGCACGCAGCGCGGTCCAGAGCTGCCCTTCCTGCTGCGCGCGATGGCGAGACATGCTCAAATCGGAAACTGAGTGATGGCGAGCTGCACGCAACCGGATACGACCGCACGCAATCCGGATAAACATGCGACATGGTGACAACCGATGGGATCGGACGTGAAAAAAGTGTTGCGATCCAACCGAGCTAGAGACGGCGGCGGCGTTGGCACTCGGCGCCGACGGCACCGCCGAGAGCAGAAGACGTCGACGGCGGAAGCGGGCTTGCGTCCGTTGCTTGCATCCAGCGCGAATAATGATCGGCGACGAACTCGAAGGTGAGAGGCGACGCTGGCGACACAGGTCTCCGCACATCATTCAACCCACGCACGTCCGGACAAATGTGGTGCAATCGGGTCGAGGAAGCCATGGACGAGCAATGTCTACAGTCGCAACCGTGGAAACGCCCGAGAAGAGCCGTCTCGCGCTGCCGGCGTCGATGCAAGAATGCTGGACCATCGCAGATAAAACGAACGAGAAAGTGGACGAGATGGTGGGCGACAGAAACAACCATCGAGCGCTTACTGACCACACGTGTAGAGCTTCGTGAATACCACGTGGCTCGCATCAACCATCCTCGAAAGAGAATGAGAGCAGCGAGGCGAGTGAGCTGGGCGAGTGACGTGCATGTGGTAGGAGTTGGATATCAGGCAAGCTTGCAGCCGGCAAGCTTGCCATGGCGTCTGATATATGGGTCCAACCCCTGACCCTGCTGGCTCCGGATGACAAAGTACAAGAAAATGATCGGAGGATCTCGGGTTCGATGATGCTGGTGTGGGTTCGAACCCTGCGAACCAAGGTGGCTTTTTGCACGGAAAGAAATGCATTGCAACTGTGGCTTCCATACTTTCAAGGTATCAATCCACCTGCTTCGTGACGTGGCGGGGCGAGAGGAGAGGAGTCTTCTTGTCGGACATCGGCGGTCTACAGAGACAGCGTCAATCACAACTGTGATTGAAACGCAAAATTACACGTCGCTGAACGCAAGTGGCAAGGCCTCGTCGCCGTGGTGCGCCGCTTCGTCGTGGAGCATTTGGACTAAGCGTTCGTACTTGACCTTTGTGCCTTTGGTTTCAAACTGGAGGCGCACAAAGCTCGTGAACTTGAGCTTCGAGAACTTGTAGCCAAAGCGTTTGATGTTCTTGCGCAAAACAGCGCCTTCCATGTACCCTGTCTCGTTCGGGTCGTCGAGCTTGAGGCCCGCGATAAAGACGTCGATTGTCACATCGCGCGCGGCCAGGTGCGCGAGCACCGCACGCGCCATCTTGCGCTGCAGCTGAAGCACGTCGGCGTAGTGCTCGATGACGATTTTGAGCTCGGCAGGGTTGACGCGCACGGTCGCGTTGATGAACGCCAGCTGCCGCGCAATGCGAGGCGCGAGCAGCACCATGTGCGCAACGATGAGGTACGCGAGGAGGCCGCCGAGGATGTAGTGGGAGGCACCCACGTCCCGCGGAATGAGCACGATGAGCGCTTGGGCGAGGAAGCCAAAGTAGAGCGCGTTGAGTGTCAGGAGGACCTTGACACCGACATGCGTCGCCTTCCGCGAGAACCACGGAAGGTCCATCGCATGCTCGTCCATGAGCTGCGATGCTTGACGGTGCGACGCCGTCTTGTACTTGCAGCCCGTGACCTTGCGGAAGATGGTCAAAACCAGGTCCCCGATGCTCGACCGGTCGTGGCGGTCGCTGAGGCCTTCGGCGACGTGGTGCATCTTGAGAAGTGCGTGCGACGACGTCTCCTGGATACGCGACGACGCTTCCTACCGTAGGATATGTAGCAGTTGCGGGACCAAAAGTCTACGTGTACCTCGTCACCAACGCGCTTGAGCGACGCCGCGAGCGTGGCTTCGTCGCCGCCCGCGTGCAGCACCATGCGGTAGACGACGTTCTTGAGGTACGCGTACATGACGAGCATAAAGACTGGGCTTGCATAAGACAAAATAACAAATAGCACAAAATTACCCGTGAGCGCGGCGATCGCGACCGCAATGACAATGAGGCGGATGTCGTGGACCTTCTTGCGCGTCTCGGGAAGGTTGAGATCGTCGTGGTAGCTCACAAAGACGTCCGAGAGGAAGAAGAGGCCGCTGTAGACGAGGAGGAGCAGGATCCACGTCGACACTTCAACGTCAAAGAGCTCAATGATCTCCGTGTCCTGGACCGCGCGCAAATACTTTGGGTAGCTAAAGAGCTGCGGCAACTTGTGCTTTGTGAGGAAGAAGTGGCGCACGATGCAGAGCTTGGACGCCGAGACGTACGGCTTGGGAATCGTGGCCAAAGCGCCATTGTTCGTCGCCTCTGCGTACAGCTCCTCGGACGTGTAGAGCGCCAGTGTATCGAGCGCGACGTTGCGCGCCTGAAGCCGCCAAAACATGAGCGCCGACTGCAGCGCGAGGGCGATCGCAAAGAAGAAGACCATGTCGTCGGCGACCTCCCACGCCTGGTAGGCGGGCGAGTCTTGCTCGACCGCGCCAAACTGCGAGAGGCGGTTGGAGCTAAACTGGATGAGACCACCGACCATGAGCTCTAGTGTGGGCGTGAGCCATGCAGTGTGGGCGGGACTCGGTACCTTTGTACATCTTGTTGAGCAGGACAAAGTACTTGGCGTGGCTCGCCGTGCGCCCCTCAAGGAGCTTGAGCCCGTAGCGGAAGACGACGACGAAGAGCACGGTCGCCATGAAGGCGTAGATCGTGCCACGCACAGAGTACTCGAGGCCCGCGTGGAAGAGCACGTCCGACGGGAACGCTTCCGAGACCGGCGGCGCCACCATGTCGCTTGGATTGTTGTGCCAGGTGGAGGGTACCCAGTACGAAACCTCTGAAACTTTATATATCGCCGCACACGATCGGCACCGTTCGAATCCGAATGCGATACACAAGCTGTAAAGTGCAGTCGTGATATGCTCGCATCCATACCGAGCGTATGTACGGGGTCGACTCGAGTACTTTGAGCTTGTTTGGACCCTTGGACAAGGCTCTGGACGGCGTGCCGTGATAACGTGCTGCACGCTCTCTTGTGTGGGAAATGCGGGAAATGTGGTATTTGGGCGTTACGTCGTCATGTCGAAAGAATGGTTTGGCGCGTGGAAAATCAACACTTCGATCAAGCAGAGGACGTTTTTGCACAATTCGCACACTCGAAGGATAGAAGCAACGAGGGTTAGATTCAATAGTAGAGCCTCATCAAGCAGTTTCACAGCCCGCATAAGATACTCTACAAAGGGACATTCAACGAACTAGGCGGTAACAATCAGCTACGTGGATGCACCGTGAATCGGGACGTCCAGCTGCAAACACCGCACGCAGTCCTACAGAATCGAATTCGAATCGCCTCTGCTGCGGTAAGAGAGTTGCGTCGTCGCGTCGCCCCTGTTCGAACTTGGCACGCCGGTTGTGTGAGAGGCGGTGTGTAATCGTCGCATCCATTATTGTTTGGTTGTCTTTGATCGGAACGACAACGACGTCGAGAGATGGCTTCCAGATCATGCTTCCAGATGCAAAGACCTATTTCCAGGCTGCTTGACACAACAAATGAACCCTTTGTTTAAGTCTAAACTGGCGTAGTCAACCATTGGCTGCGCTGCGGGTTTTGTTTGCCCAGACGTCGTTCCGAGTTTCGAGATATCACAATCCCCCAACACGTGGAAAACGTTTTTCACGAACGATGGCTATGCATTTATAGAGGTCATTCGCCAATCGGCAGCATGGCCAACGCGACCGAAGCGTACGACGCCAACGCGTTCTTCCACGCGGGCTTCGACCCGGCCGTCTCGGTCTTCGGGAGCCTCGGGTTCGTCGCCGCCAACGTCGTGCTCGCGCTCCTCATCGAGCACGGGCTCAAGCTCGTCGAGAAGGTCGTCGAGCACCATCCGACGTACTTTCGCCTCCTCACCAAGATGTACCAAGGTACGCCTGGCGCCGCCTGGCCTATCGACTTACCATGCATATAGAGCTCATGGTCGGTGGCTTCACGGCCTTTGTCTCCAAGCGCATCCAGCAGTGGAACGTCCTCTCGTCCGACGACGAGCAAATGGTCAACTCGTCCGATGACATGGTGCTCTACTACGGCCTCGCGATCGCGCTGCAGTCCATGGTCATGTTCTGGCGCCTCCGCAAGCACAATTCGCAGGTTGACAAACTCTCGCTCCTCACGGCGCAGGAGCTCTACAACGAGGTGACGGCGAACGACGACACGAGCTCGTCCGCCCTCCCGAGCATCTATCACTCGGTCATCAAGATGAAGATCGTCCGCCGGTACTTCCTCAACGCGCACCAACTGCCAGAGCTCTTTTCATTCCCCAAGTACCTCCGCGCGATCCAGGACTCGGAGATCATCCAGCTCTTCGACATTGAGCTCTTTGCGTGGCTCCTCCTCGTGGGTATCTACGTGGGCTTCTTTGCAGTTTGCGGCGCCGTCGACCACATTCTATTGGCGCCCGAGAGCACGCTCACGTACGTCGATGCCGAGCACGTTCTGCGCACGCGCCTCCTCGTGCTCTTTGTCTTTATCGCCTGCCTCGGGCTTGTCATGTGCCTCCTCAACGTGTACCTCAAGCGCTGCGTGCACTGGATCGTCGTGCAGGCCAGCAACAGCGCGGCCGAGGACCACCACCTTGTCGCAGCCCTCGGACGCATCGCCACCGAGGTACTACGGGCGTCTTCGATGTAAACTGAGGGCGTGCTTAGGAAGCGCACTTGATCCAAGATGAGACCACCGAGTCGGCAATCGCACGCATGACGACGGTGGCCAACAGTCTGAGTGAAAAGCCCGACCACTCGACCATCTGGGGGCTGCTCCAGACGCTGTTTCGCAAAGTCACGGGCCGCCAGCACACGCGGGACCCCAAGCTGCAGATCGCCAAGCTCCACTTGCCCTTCTTTTCCCGCAAGCTCCTCCACGTCTTCATCAAGCTCCTCCTCAACATGAACGCCATGTATTTTGCGCTCGTGCTCCAGAGCTTCTTTACGATTCTGCGGCCATCGATCGCGTACCCGACCCAGATCTGGTATCCTGTGATCCTACTCGCGCTCACCTTGGCGCTGGGCGTCAACTCGGCCATCTTTGGCCCGCGCATTGTCGGCCGCATGGCGCTCGTGAACGCGACCGTCCGCGTCAACGCTGCCGAGCTCAAGCGCTCGGTCGAGCATTTCACCGAAGTGCTCGAAATCCAAGAGAAGATGGTCGCCGCGCTCGTCAAGTACACGGCGACGCACCTCAAGTCGCTCGAAGACATGCAAGACGAGCTCAAGCTCCACGACGACAAGCACTCTGGCTACATTGAGATCGACGTCCTCCGCCGCACGATAAAGCGCTACGGCTTCAAGTTTTCCAAGAACAAGTTCAACACGTTCATTCGGCTCCAGTTCAAAACCAAAGGCACGACCGTGCAGTACGAAACGTTCCTCAAAGTCCTTCACCGCACGATCGAGAAGAACGACTATGGCGCGCACGCCACGTACAACAATTCGCCCACGCTCACGTCCAAGGTCTCG
This sequence comes from Saprolegnia diclina VS20, assembly GCF_000281045.1. Lineage (NCBI taxonomy): Eukaryota > Oomycota > Saprolegniomycetes > Saprolegniales > Saprolegniaceae > Saprolegnia > Saprolegnia diclina. The sequence goes on from NW_008246069.1 coordinate 823,924, forward strand.
TTTGCCGTGTCCAAATAAATCAAGACAACTTGTCTTTACCTATGGTCAATGTAGCTGTATGCTTTTGGTCAGCATCAGCCATCGGCATCACGCAACGACACACTGCCAGCCATCGCACACTTGCGGGATACGTCAAGATGACGCTGTCGTGCAGCGTAGTAGTGACGTGGTTGCTGTCATAAACTCTCGATGGTTTGGCGCGTGACGGGTCTGACGATGTTATGACGACTGGCAGCAACCAGCAATTCACACAAGACTGACGTCGTCAAACTATGTTCCCGCCGATGCTAGCGCCGAGACCCATCTTGGCTGACGTACCTTTTTCAAGAAGCTGGTGGCTGCCAGACCAAGGGCCCGGTTGTTTGTGCTATAATACATACAGTAATCGAACACGTGATTGTTTGCGTACAGCCTTGTCAGCTTTGTACTGCGCTGAGCCACGACAGATGCAGTGGTGTTTCTATGCTCTTGTGGTTGGGTTAGGAAATGTATCCTTGAATCGTATGGTCACAGACGGGTAGATGCAGTCACGTCGGTGGCGTAGCAGCGTCCGGTGAATGAAGGTCGCTCGGCATATTGGCGGCTCGTATGCAGAGCTCATCCATCACTGATGGATGAGCTCTGCCGATGGGCGGTCGACGGTGGGCCCAGCTGACGCGCCACATCGGAGCCATCGTTGACGTAGTCGATGATATCTTTGGCATTTTTTGCATTTGAATAAAAATACTTTGAAATTTGTAAAGAGGTGGATACAGCTCGCCGATTGGCCACGATCCCACGGAGTCGAGATAGTGCAATCTCATTGTGCCATTTCCGGACGACGGATGGGATCCTCAGAGCACCGACGCCTGCTGGGGCCGTCGCCCCTGAGCGACCGCTGCCCCGCAGACGTAAGCGGCCCATGGAGCGTCATCTTCTTTTCGTGGCTCACGCCGCTGCTCAACCTTGGCAACGCCCGCCGGCTCGAGTTTGACGACCTCTTTTTACTCAACCCCGCGGACCGCGCGACGACCGCTGCCAGCGTCTTCCATGCGCAGTGGGCGCTCGAGCGTGCGCATTCGTCACCGCCCAAGCTCTGGCGCGCCTTTTCCCGCGGGTACTCGCGACCGGTCGTCGTCGCGGGCGTTCTCAAGGTCTTTCATCTGGCGTTCCAGTTCATTGGACCTATCTTGATCAAGCACCTCGTCGCATATCTTGGCGACCCGTCGGGGCCACTCGAGATTGGGTTGTACTACACGCTGGCCGTGTTTGTGTCTGGCATTTTGCAGTCGCTCGCGCTTCGGCAGTACTATTACGTTTGCTACGAAGTGGGGCTGCGGCTTCGGTCGGCCGTCGTCATGGCCGTCTACGACAAGGCGCTCGTGCTCGCCTCGACAGCGTCAACGGGGGAAGTTGCGACGCTCATCAGCGTCGACGCGACGCGGCTCCAGGAAATTGTCAACTCGGCGCACAGTCTGTGGTACACGCCCCTGCAGATCGCAGTCACGAGCGTTCTCATGTACAACGAGCTCGGTGTTGCGTTCCTCGGCGGTGTCGGCGTCCTCTGCGTGCTGATTCCGATGACGTCGGCCATGACGAGCTACATGCGCACATGCCAGGGCCCGCTCATGACGGTCAAGGACTCGCGCTTGAAGGCGATTCTCGAAGTGCTCACCGGCATCAAGGTGCTCAAACTCCAGGCCTGGGAAACATCGTTCTTTGCCCGCATTCTGGACCACCGGGAGAGCGAGCTCGCACAGCTGCGTCGGTACGTCACCGCCAAGGCATATGGGTACACCATCTTCAACGCCGTGCCGTCCGTCGTCACGATCGCCGCCTTTGGCTTGTACGTCTACCTCGGCCACTCGCTGGACCTCGGCACGGCGCTGACCAGCATCGCGCTGTTCGAGAACGTTCGGTACCCGCTCATCAACTTTCCGGCCGCCATCACAGCACTCATCGAGGCCCAAGTGAGCTTCGACCGCCTCGAAGCGTTTCTCCACCGCGCCGAGTACGTGCCGGTGACGCCCGGTCCTCTCACGTCGCCCGGCATCACCCTCGAGTCGGCGGCGTTCAGCTACGAAGAAGAGGCCACCGACGACGCGGTCGTTCTGCGCAACATTTCGCTGCGCCTCACGCAGCCGTCGCTCGTTGCGGTCGTCGGCCGCGTCGGCGCTGGCAAGTCGTCGCTCATTCAAGCTGTCCTCGGTAACGTCAAGTGCATCCGAGGCTCGGTGCATCTCAAGGGCTCG
>NW_008246069.1:826994-827821 GCF_000281045.1 Saprolegnia diclina VS20
TACTACTACCTCGGCGTCTACATCGCGCTCAACATTCTCGCCAACGTTTTGTACCTCTTGCGCAACCTCGGGCTCGTCGCTGCCGGCGTCTTGGCGTCCCGCTCAACGTTTGCGTCGGTGCTTCGGCGCATCATCCAAGCGCCCATGGCGTTCTTCGACACGACGCCGCTCGGTCGCATCATCAACCGCCTCTCGAAAGACGTGTACGTTCTTGACGAGCAGATTCCGCTGAGCATCAACAACGTCGTCGGCACCGTCATGACGGTTTTCTCAACAGTCGCAATTCTCTTGCTCGCGATGCCGACTTTTGGCCTTTGCTTGATCCCGCTCTCGTACTTTTACTTGGTCACGCAGCGCTACTACCTCGGTCCGAGCTGTGAGCTCCAGCGCCTCGACGCCATCTCGCGCTCGCCGGTCCACGCGCTCCTCGACGAAACCCTCGATGGCCTCGTCTCGATTCGCGCGTACCAAGTGCAAAATGCATTTATCGCCGAGCAAGCACGCCTCTTGGACCTCAACCAGCGCGCGTATTTTTTGAGCTTTAGCACCACGTGTTGGCTCGGCGTCCGACTCGAGTTCATCGGGACGCTCTTCGCGACTGTCGCCACCTTGCTCGCGGTCCTCGCGACACCCGACGACGTTCCTGCGTTTGCAGGCACGGCCGGCGTCGCGCTCTCGTACTGCTTTTCGATTCCGCAGACGCTCAACTGGCTCGTCCGAACGTACACGATGCTTCAGACGCAAATGGTCTCCGTCGAGCGACTCGACGCTTACGACAAGATCGAGGTTGAGGCCGATTGGTGTGCGCCACCGCAGGTCCAAGCGCA
>NW_008246069.1:828561-832633 GCF_000281045.1 Saprolegnia diclina VS20
ACCAACCTCGTCGACCACTGGCGCGACGGCGACGAGTAGATGACGTATGACGTAGCTGCGATCTAAAACCAACAAGACTCCTCAACTCAAACTGTCACTAGCAGTAGAAGAGAAATAGTGCACAGGATTCCTACTGTTTGTACTTGCTTTGGCCACAATAGATGGAAAATGGAGCACGATCGTTTGATTCAGAGCACATAACGTCATCGGCTACTACACTGTACCACATCCAGCGTACCGAACACTGTATGACATACTGAATGTGCATGCTCAGACTCAGTTTCGGTCACTTTTCCTGTCTTGCGCCGTGGGACGGGCGGCTCGGTGCTTCAAGCAAACGTTGGACCGATCTGGAGTTCAATCTCAACTGACAATGCCAACCGTCTGCGATACACAACTGCTATGGCGCCGACCCCACAGACCGCGATAGCCATCGCGAGGGCTCCTCTGCCTTTACCTGGTACTGTATGTATCGACTGCCATTGGGGCTCGGCTCGGGGCTCGGCTCGAGCGCCATCGCCGAATAAACACGGCATTGGCAACGCGGTGATTTACCAGATGGGTGCGTGATCGGGAGTCCCTTCCGGCTCGATGGGGGACACCGAGAGTGGCAACAAAGTTTGGTCCCTTGCCAACGTCTCAGCAGCAGCTACCGCTGCCGACCTCACGGCTTCTCACTGACGTTTGCCCGTGCCGGCTTCGGCGAGACGCCTCCCATTTCTGGCCCCTCGCAGCTTCGAAGTTGCTTCGAACGGTAGCAAGTGCAGACTCGGAGCCAATCAGAGCGCGTCGAAGTTTTTCGAACCGCCAATCAGATCGGTTTGCAGCCTTCATATATCACGGAGGTTCCACCGAATTCGCGAGCGAACGAGTGTGTTGGGACCACTGGTTTCACTCTGGCATTTGCAGCCATGGCGCCGACCACCAAGCTCGAGCGCGTCCCGCTGCTCGTCAAGAACGATGGCTTTGGCGACACGTGCCCGGAAGAGATGGGCGGCTGCGTCTCGTCCGTCTTCTTCTCATGGCTCACGCCGCTCCTCGACCTCGGCAACCAGCGGCCGCTCGAATTTGGCGACCTCTACCAGCTCAACCCGAGCGACCGCGCACTACGCATCTCGGCGACCTTTCAGCGCTACTGGGATGCGGAGCTCGCCAAGCCCAACCCGCGGCTCTGGTGGGCGCTCTCCAAGGCCTTTGGGGCGCCCTTCCTCGTCGCCGGTATCCTCAAGCTCATCCACGACTCACTGCAGTTTGTCGGACCGCTCGTGATCAAGCTCATCATCGAGTTCCTCTCGAACCCGGACGCGGACGTCAACGAAGGCCTCGTGTACGCGGCCATCATCTTCGTCTCGGGCGTCGGTCAGTCGTTCGCGTTGCGCCAGTATTTCTTTTACTGCTTTGAGACCGGTCTGCGCCTTCGGTCGGCGATCGTGACCGCCGTGTACCACAAGTCGCTCGTGCTCTCGGCGTCAGCGAAAGGCGCGCGGTCGACGGGTGAAATCACGAACCTCATGAGCATTGACGCGCAGCGCCTCCAGGAGATCACCAACTACCTGCACGCGATCTGGTACGCGCTCTTCCAGATCGTCGTGTCGTCGTACCTTCTGTACCTCCAACTCGGCGTTGCGTTCCTTGCGGGCGTTGCCGTGATGCTGCTCATCATTCCCACGACGGCCGCCATCTCGACCATGATGCGGTCGCTCCAGCAGCGCCTCATGAAGGTCAAGGACGAACGCGTCAAGGTCGTCTACGAAGTGCTCTCGGGCATCAAGGTCATCAAGCTCCAGGCCTGGGAAAACAGCTTTACGTCGCGCGTCATGGAGTTCCGCACGAACGAGCTCGACCGCCTGCGCACGTACATCTATGCCCGGTCCTTCTCGAGCGTTGTCTTCAACGGCGTGCCGTCGCTCGTGACCGTCGCGTCCTTTGCCGCGTACATTTACCTCGGCAACACGCTGGACGTGGGCACAGCACTCACGTCGCTCGCGCTCTTCAACATTCTGCGCTTCCCGCTCTTCATGCTGCCGAACGTCATCAACTCACTCGTGGAAGCCCAAGTGTCGTTCACGCGCCTCACCGAGTTTTTCCTTTTGGAGGAGCGGTCGCCCGTGACGGCCGGCCACCTCTCGGACGTGGGCATTGCGATCTCCAAGGCCGACTTTACCTACGCGGCCACGCCGACGACGGCCCAAGAGACGGCCGACGCCGAGGTTAACGGTCCGATTCTGCGCAACGTCTCGCTCAACTTTGGCAGCAACCACCTCGTGGCGGTCGTCGGGTCGGTGGGCTCTGGCAAGTCGACGCTCCTCAGCGGTGTCCTCGGCGACGCGACCTGCTCGAGCGGCTCGGTGCACCTCAAGGGCTCGATCGCGTACGTGAGCCAGCAGCCGTTCATCCAGAACGCCACGCTCCGCGACAACATCACGTTTGGCCTTCCGTTCGACCACGCCAAGTACCAGAACGCGATTCGCGTCAGCTCGCTCGCCGCCGACCTCAAGATTCTTCCGGGCGGCGACCTCACCGAGATTGGCGAGAAGGGCATCAACCTCAGCGGCGGCCAGCGCACGCGTGTCGCGAGCGCCCGCGCCGTGTACCAAGACGCCGACATTTACCTCTTGGACGACCCGTTGGCAGCTGTCGACAGCCACGTGGGGTCGGACATCTTCAAGCAATGCATCCAGACGGCGCTCAAGGGCAAGTTGGTGGTGCTGGTGACGAACGGTCTTCAGTTTTTGAAGGACTGCGACGCCGTCGTGGTCCTTGCCGACGGCAAGGTCGCCGAGCACGGCACGTTTGCCGACCTTGTCGCGCTCGAGAACGGGGTGCTGGCGACACTCATGCAGAGCGTCCAGCAGGCGCCGGCCGAAGAAGTGTACGACGCGGCGACGACGCCCGAGACCGAGGTCGTCGACGACGTGGACGGCGCGATCGCAGTCGACGTTGAGAAGCGCCGGCGGACGTCGTCGGCGCGCAGCGACATTGAGAACGACCGCGGCGCCGAAGGCAACTTGATTGTCGACGAGGACCGCGCGACGGGCGACGTGCCGTGGGCGACGTACAAGGTGTGGATCCGCGCGTGCGGCGGCTTTGGCGTGGCGTTCTGGGTCGTCTTTTTCTACATTCTCTCGCAAGTCGTCAACATTGGCTCGACGTTCTGGCTCTCGTACTGGTCGGAGCAGGCCGGGTCGTCTCAGTCGGACCAGCTCTACTACTTTTGGATCTTTACGGCCATGAACGCCGGCTACACGCTCACGTTGTACGTGCGCATCATGGCGCTCTACCTCGCCGGTCTCCGCGGCTCGAAGCTGCTCTTCAACCAGCTGCTCGCCCAAGTGCTGCGCGCGCCCATGTCGTTTTTCGATACGACGCCGCTCGGCCGCATCGTCAACCGCCTCTCCAAGGACGTCTACGCGATCGACGAGTCGATTCCGGCCAACTGGGGCATGCTCTTTGGCACGCTCTTCTCGGTCATCTCGACGCTCGCGACCATCGTGTACGTGACGCCGTACTTCTCCGTTGTGCTACTCCCGCTCGGCTACATGTACTACCGGTCGCAGCGCTTCTTTGTCAAGACATCGCGCGAACTTCAGCGCCTCGACTCGATCTCGCGGTCGCCCATCTACGCGCTCTTGACCGAGACGCTCGAGGGCATTGCGACCATCCGGGCGTTTGGCGCCGAGACGCAGTTTGCGGCGCGGAACGAAGAGCTCCTCGACCGCAACCAGCGCGCGTACTTCCTGAACTTCTCGGCCAACTGCTGGCTCGCGCTCCGCCTCGAGTTTGCGGGCACGGTCGTCGCCACGGCCGCGGCCTTGTTTGCAGTCTTTGGCCACGAAGCCGACAACAGCGTGGCCTTTGCGGGCCTCGCGGGCGTCTCGCTCTCGTACGCCTTCTCAGTAACCCAGTCGCTCAACTGGTCGGTGCGCATGCTCTCGACCATCCAGACGCAAATGGTGTCTGTCGAGCGTGTTCACAGCTATTGCATCATGGACACGGAAGCCGACCTCTACGCGCCGCAGCAGGTCCAAGCGCAGCTCCAAGCCCAAGGCTGGCCCACCCAAGGTCAAGTCAC
>NW_008246069.1:833943-836099 GCF_000281045.1 Saprolegnia diclina VS20
ATATCTCGCTAGGTTACAAGCTTTTGGCAGATTATGTCAACCAGCTCCTCGCCAGCACGGGACGCCAGTGGACGGAAGCCAACGCCAAGAGTCGCTACGAGTCGTACATGAAAAGCTACCAAAAAGCCCGCGACGTCAACACACTGGCCCTGCGGGGCATTGGTCTCACAGATCGGGACCGCGCCAAGGGTTACATTGGATTGATCATGAGGCGATCTAAAATGATATAGGCATTACGACGATGGCTGAAAAGCTCGAGTCGATTTGTGCCAACTTCACACTCCTCCACCATCTTTTTGCGCCGCCCGAGTCTGTCAGCAGCACCACCTCGCACAACAGCCGCGCTCAATCGAACACCCGCGGGGCCGACAAAGACCACAGCGGCTACGAAGATGACGAGGACGATGACAAAGTCGATGACGACGAAGAGACAGCTTTCAATCTCGGACCCGGCGACGATCGGTAGATCGATTTTCACCGCGTTCACAAACGCTTCACGCAAGCGTAAGAGCGACCAGCTCCCGTCGACGCTTTTGTCTCGACCCGTAAAAGCGCCCAAGAACGACGTCGCTGCAATGATTACGGCGACGCAGACCGCCGAGATGGACGTGGCGAAAGGCAAGCTGGCACTAGCGCGCGACGAGATGGAGTACCGTCGCACCAATGATGAGCGCAATCGCAAGACGCAAATCGTCCTCAAGCTCATCGAGCTTGGCAAGGCACCGGACGAAATTAAACCCTACTTGGCGCTTTTGAACGACATGTAATTCCAATGCCAACGTTGACCCTAACCCTTCCGCGATGGTTTCGGTTAAGGCGCAAGTAAAAATGACCATTAATATGTCAATTCACTTGGTTCATGAGGCGTCTCTCCTCGCAAGCGGTCGACCCTGTTGTCGACCGCTTGTGTCGGTCCTTTGCGAGACTAGCAATCTAATTGCTAGTCTCTACGTATGCGAAGTCTTTGTGTAACTATGAAGATAACGCGAAACACGTTCATATATAATTCACTTGGTTCCGAGTGCTGCTTTACTACGCCTTGTCGCTTGTGTGCAATGGCGCTGGTTCAAGCGCACTTTGTTATATATATATAATACCAAATGGCCACCAACGAACGATTGCACAGGTCGTTGGGAGCTTGGAACCGATACGCATTTACTAGTCGGACGACGAAGAAGAATTAGAATTGGGGTTAATATACTGCTCGTGTGGGTTTAGTGCTTGGCGCGAATGCGCAGGTAGAGCGCGGCGATGCCGACGAGGCGGAAGACGGCGTTGATCCAAATCAAAAACGCAGCGTCGCCACCCATCGAGCCTTTGTCGAGCGCGAGGTTGCGGAGGACGTCGTCGCCGTTGCGGGCGTTGCACACGGCGCCGGGGGGGCACGGGATGTCGGTGATCGTGTTCCAGAACGCACGGCTCGCGCCGCGGAAGCCGTACTTGAGCGGCGAGAGGAATTCGAGCCACGTAAAGTAGACCGGGATCATGTCGGCGTTGAGGAAGAGACCGCCAAACATGAGAAACGGAAGGATCGTGAGGATGCCGATGATGGGTGTGAGCTCGGCGCGACCAGCGACGCACGACACCATGTAGCCGAGACCAATCGCCGCGCTCTGCGTGAGCGCGAGGAAGAGGTACATGGTGAAGAAGAGCGTCGCGTTCGAGGCGCCAAAGCCGACCATAAAGTAGAGTGGAATAAAGAAAACCATCGGGTAGAAGAACTGGAACCCGAGCTCCGAGAGGTTCTTGGCCAAGTACCAGACCCACGAGTGGTACAAGCCGCTGTGGTACTCGCGCGACATGATGGGCATCTCGAGTGGCACCGAAATGAACTCGGGGTTGGCCGCCGACATGAACTGGTCCACGACGATGAAGAAGATGGCACCCGTGAACGACTGGACGCCCGCCTGCGTGAGCTCGAGCTGAAAAAAAATGAGGCCGACAAAGAGCGAAATGATGATGCTCTGCGCGAGGCGTGCGTTGAACGTCATCTTGTCACGAAGCAGCCGCGTGAAGTTGCGCTTGATGAGCACGCGGAGCTGCCCGGACGGCCCGAGGTGCGTCGACTCGTACACCGTGTCGTCGTTGACGCTCGAGCTCGAGCTCACGTCGTTCTGGGCGTCGATATCGGCCGCCTTTTGCTTGGCGTGCCAGTT
>NW_008246069.1:838325-839359 GCF_000281045.1 Saprolegnia diclina VS20
GCAGTTTGTTTTACAAGTCTTCTGTCATTATACAGAACTAGACTTTCTAGAGGATGTAGCTTCGCCTTCGCCGCGACGTTACTGGTTATAAGCTAGGAGGCAGTTGGAGCAGGCGTGGTAATCGCAATGGTCGATAAACTGTTTATTGACCCTTGGTAATCGTGTGGGGTACTATGTACTAGTAGCGCGCACACCACGCGTCTTGAGCCACCGTAGCGACCAGCTTCTAGCAAGTATATTCGGACTAACGTCGCGGCCTTGGTGGTCAGTGTCTCGGGCGTCGTAAGCTGAGCGACGCGCGAAATGCTCGATCATTGCGCTCGAGTCAAATAGAATGTATTTGTACTAAGTACTAGTACTAGTACTTGTTGGCAAGTATATGCGTCATTACTAGGTAATCACGCTAACGTTATGTATTTTTCAGCCTGACAGAAATTAGTTGCCTCTTTAATATTTTGTTTGTCTAGACTCAACCGATACTACAATCCAACGTCGGATATTGGGCATAAAGAGGCCGTATTTACTTCTTGCACTTGAGAGCTTGGCCGACGCATACTTGGTTCGCCTTGGGGCACGTTGTTAGCTCCTGAGTGCACACCATCCAGCAATTGACACTTGGCAAGGCACCGGACGAAATTAAACCCTACTTGGCGCTTTTGAACGACATGTAATTACAATGCCAACGTTGACCCTAACCCTTCCGCGATGGTTTCGGTGATTAGACGATACCGTTCTCTGCGATTTGCGCGGTTTTTTTCGAAGTGAGAAGTGGAAGGCGCAAGTAAAAATGGCCATTATTATGTCAATTCACTTGGTTCCGAGTGCTGCTGCACTACTAGTACGCCTTGTCGCTTGTGTGCCATGGCGCTGGTTCAAGCGCACTTTGTTATATATATAATACCAAATGGCCACCAACGATTGGGCAGGTCGTTGGGAGCTTGGAACCGATACGCATTTACTAGTCGGACGACGAAGAAGAATTAGAATTGGGGTTTATTTTTGAAGGACTGCGACGCCGTCGTGGTCCTTGCCGA
>NW_008246069.1:846593-847218 GCF_000281045.1 Saprolegnia diclina VS20
GCAGCTGCCGTCGTAAGAGCGGAGCGTCGGCGTCGAAGCCCGAGACGACCGAGACGATGCTGCCGTCGAGGCGATGAAGCGTCGGTGTCGTAGCATGAGACGACCGGGACGCTGCTGCCGTTGTTGTCGAAAGCGTCGGCGTCGAAACCCGAGACGACCGAGACGCTGCTGCCGTCGTTGGAGAAAAACGCGGCAGCGAAGCACGAGACGACCAGGGCGTTGCTACCGCCGTGGCGTTACGGCGTCGGAGTCGTTGCACGAGACGACTGGACGCAGCTGCCGTCATCGCAGCGGAGCGTCGGTGTCAAAGCACGAGACAACCGGGACGCTGCTGCCGTCTAGGAGTCGAATCGCTGGTGTTGTAGCGGGCGACGACCGGACGGTGCTGCGGTTGTCCTTGCGGAGCGGGTGCAGATACGCTTCTTTGGGTAACAGAGCGGCTCCTGGGGTCACGCCTGGGAGCGGATGCGCGCAGGTGCTCTTTGGTTTCGAGACCTCGTTGCGGAGCCGAAGGATGGAATGCCCCAAGATCGAGACTTAGCAGGCCGAAGCCAAATCGAAACTGCGTCGAGGTTTGGCTGGCCTTTGCCTGCTCCTCCTAAAAACTCTATTTCTACTCTCTACC
>NW_008246069.1:852252-853054 GCF_000281045.1 Saprolegnia diclina VS20
AGTCATTCGGAGGACTCTATTGTCGCTCTCCCTCGAGCGCTTCCAGCAGTTCGAAGAACTTTTGGGCAAGGCTCGTGTGCGATGTACCAGTGCTTTGAAGGCGGTCTATACTGCAGTGTTTCAATAAGCAAGTATGCACGTGTATTATTCGTCTTAGTCCTCGTCTGACGAAGAGTCTTCGTCGGAGGAGTCGTCGTCCACGGAATCGCTGTCGCCAAACAATAGGCGGTCAGGAATGTCTCCGCCATTGAACGTGGCGATAGACTCAAGAAGAACCTCGAGGCTGCCATCCTCTTCGAGCTGCTGGTGTCGTCGGCAGAGCGTCTCGTAGTTGCTGCTTCTTGCTCTTCAACGTGTCGTCGGCCTCGAGATGCCTAAGCACAACGGCGAGCGGTTGCAAGACGCGCTGCAAAGCTTCACAGATTAGGTCACGGATAGGCGAGGCACGGACTGCTGAAGGAAACAGAGTAAAGACACTCCGCAGGCGGATCACCCGACTGTTCATCTTGTTGACGTCTGACCAGCGAGTTGGCGAGAAGAGGAGAGGGACCAAAGCCTTGTCGAGAATTTGCGGCCATGTATGGTGGTCGCACCGTCTATCGTCATTGTACCAGCAATGCGGCGACTCAGGTCAGTGCGCACAAGATCCAGCAGGCCAGCATGCCCCAGTTTAGAAAATAGAAAAGAGTCATTTGATATAATTTTAAAAAGGCAAAGTGCCAGTTGATTGGGATTGTTAAATTTACTGGCGCGCCGCATAGAAAAAGAGAGGGAGAAAGTCATGGATCCTATTTTATCATCT
>NW_008246069.1:853154-854425 GCF_000281045.1 Saprolegnia diclina VS20
ACAGGAGCGCGCGTGGCTTCGCGCACTACGACAGACAAGCATGGACAGCGATTCGGGTTGGTTCACGCTGAAGTGAACCTAGGCTGAATCTTTGTGTGGTTTTGGTGGTAATTGTACTGGTATATAAATTCAATTGTTTACGTCTAATCTTAGTTCTTCTTGCGGAGCGTGATCCAGAGCGCCACAATGCCAATGAAGCGGAAGAGAAGGTTGATCCAGACCAAAAAGATAATGTCGTAGCCCATGCTCTTCTTGTCGAGGCCGAGGTTCGCGAGCACCTGAGCCCCCGTCGTCGCGACGCAGCTCTCGACAGCCGCATCGCAAGGAATCGTGTCAATCGAGTTCCAGAAGGCGCGACACATGCCGCGGAAGGCGTACTTCATCGGCGAGATGAACTCGAGCCAGCGAAAGTAGACAGGCACGTTGTTGGTGTTGATAAAGAGACCGCCAAAGATGAGGAACGGGAGGATGATGAGGATGCCGATGATCGGCGCGATCTCGGGCGTCTTGGCAATGCACGATACCATGTAGCCGAGGCCGGTCGCCGAGCTCGAGAGGAGCGCAATGAAGAGGTAGAACGTGAAGAAGAGACCGGCGTTGGACGCGCCAAAGCCGACCATAAAGTACACCGGGATCAAAAAGATGAGCGGGAAGAAGAACTGCATCACGAGCTCGCTCACATTCTTGGCAATGTACCAGACGTACGACCGGTAGAGACCACCGTTGTACTCGCGCTTCATGATGGGCAATTCAAGCGGCACGGACGCAAACTCGGGCGTCGTCGCGCTGAAAAACTGGTTGACGACGATGAAGAAGATGGCGCCCGTGAACGACTGGATGCCAGTCTGCGAGAGCTCCAGCTGGCGGAAGATCAAGCCGACGACGACCGAGATGATGATGCTCTGGCCGAGGCGCGCCTTAAACGCGAGCGAGTCCCGTACGAGGCGCGTCACGTTGCGCTTGCAGAGGACGCGCATCGAACCAAACGTGCCGAGGTGCGAGCTTTCGTACACCGTGTCGCTGGCGTCGCTCGAGCCATCCGAGTCGTCCTTGACGTCGCCATTGTTACCGATCGCGTGGCTGCGGGCGCGCCAGTTGGCGACGAGCTTGTCGACGCGGGCAGCCGCCTCGGATTTGGTGTCAAGCACAATCATTTGGCGCATAAAGTAGTCGGTCGGGTTCATGTAGTTGGGACACTGGTAGCCCTGCGACGCAAAGTACTCGACCGCGTCCGACGCCTTGCCGTTGTAGATCGGCTGGCCGTCCGAGAG
>NW_008246069.1:854525-856808 GCF_000281045.1 Saprolegnia diclina VS20
TTGACGGTCAGCGTCTCGTAGAAGACGTCGTCCTGCATGACGTACGATGCGTACTTGTTCATTTGCTTGGTCCATTTCTGGCCGTTGGCCAAAACCGACCCGGTGTAGTCCTTCTGCCGGCCCGAGATGACGTCGAGGAGCGACGACTTGCCGGCGCCGGATGGTCCCATCATGACGACAAGCTCGCCAGGCACTGCGATACCGCTCAGATCGTTGAGAATGACCTTGTCCTCGACCTGCTTGGTGGCTGTGTTCTTGATCTTGACGACCTTGGAGACGTTCTTCCACTCGAGCGTGATCTTGGGCACATCGACGAGGATGTCGGCGCCGGCCTTGGGCGTCGCGACGTCAATGTAGTGGGCTTCGCTGGACATGGCTCACACGATGCGAAATGAAAAGTGGGAATCGACGGAAGAGCCAAGCCATTGCAAGCGTCCGATCTATACGGACCGACACCCGCGTTACACATCGGTGGTTGGTTGGCGCCAATTTATTTTATTTCCCAGAATAAAAACACGAAACCAGTGTTTCGCAAATCGAGTCTTGCGACCATCATTTCGACGCGCAAGCGATTACTCGAGCAGGAGGCCGGCGAATCTTGTTGGATCGAATGACCGGTGGCTGTTCACGTGAGATAAAGGTGGCGGTTTGACCAACGTTGGGATTATGCGGCTGCGAAGGCGCGTGATAGATTATGGTACCTGATGGTAGACAGTGGAAGCAATGGACGAAAGGAGCTGAGTGCACCAAGAACCGCGCTCTTGAGATGGACCGTAAATCTTTTGGGTACTCCCGGTATATCCGTGGAGATCAATGCTCCGTTGCTCAAAGCACTGCTCGCTTCCATGCAATCAACGCAACCATCACTCTTGCTCGGTCCAGACAGCAAACCAAATGATGACGTCATTAATTCAATCCAACAGATTGCTGATCATGCGAAAGAAAAACCGCCGAATCACATGACGTGGCAGTGTGCGGCGCCAGGAATTGACACAGAATCTGAACCAGTGGCTCGTCGATTCGAACGTGTGGTCTTCGCTCATGTTCGCGGCCTTCGACAGCCTTCGGCACTGGGCCACTCGTTGAAGTACGTGATCAGAGGTCGGAAAGAGACACGCGAGCTGGTGATGGGCAGCCCATCCTACTTGGGACGTACTGCGCTGCTGTTCTGCACGGCCAAGCCAAGCCATCGAACGCAATGAACAGCACGTTGCGTTTCCCACAGCCTATCGAAGAGAGCCATTGCGGAGCCGACGCACAGCGTTGGTCACGTCAAACAGAGACGGCCGTTGCACGTGACATCCCACCCTCGCAATCACGTTATCAACAGCCGGCGTTATCGCGTGGCCGTCGCTCTCCCTCGAGCGCTTCCAGCAGTTCGAAGAGCTTTTGGGCAAGGCTCGTGTGCGATGTACCAGTGCATTGAAGGCGGTCCATACTGCAACGGTAGTAGCCCTTCCAGTAGCCATGAATAACTAACTGTACCTGGGCGAAGAGACGTGGACCGAGATCTGTCGCACATGCACGCGTCCTGGCACTTGGCACAACGCTGCAGAGCACTCGTAGGACCGAAACATATTTTGAGATTCAAGATGCAATAGATAAGCTTTACTTTTTGCCGCGGAGTCGCAGTGCGAGCGCAATCATGCCAAAGACCCGGAACATGCCGTTAATCCAGAGAAGAAAGCCGACGTCGTAGGCCATGTCTTCCTTGTTGAGTGCGAGGTTCACGAGCACCTGGGCGCCCGTCGTCGCCGCGCATGGCGTGCTGTCGCAAGGGATCGTGTCGACCGTGGTCCAGAAGGCGCGACTCATGCCACGGAAGGCGTACTTCATCGGCGAGATAAACTCGAGCCAGCTAAAGTAGACAGGCACATTGTTGGTGTTGATGAAGAGGCCGCCAAAGATGAGGAACGGAAGGATGATGAGGATGCCAATGATCGGTGCAATGTCAGGCGTCTTGGCGAGACACGAAACCATGTAGCCGAGGCCGGTCGCAGAGCTTGAGAGAAGCGCGATGTACATGTAGAGCGAGAAGAAGAGCGTCGCGTTCGAAGCGCCAAAGCCAATCATGAAGTACGCGGGCACGAGGAAGACGAGCGGGAAGAAGATCTGGAAGAAGAGCTCGCTCACGTTCTTGGCCAAATACCAGACGTACGACCGGTAGAGGCCGCCGTAGTACTCGCGGGCCATGAGCGGCAGCTCGATCGGCACGGACGCAAACTCGGGCGTCGCGGCGCCAAAGAACTGGTTGACGACGATGAAGAAGAGCGCCCCCGTGAA
>NW_008246069.1:857470-868342 GCF_000281045.1 Saprolegnia diclina VS20
GTGTCGCGGCACTTGTCGAGGCCGAGCTCTTCGATGACGTAGTTGACGCGGGCTTCGCGCTGGGCGGCGTCAAAGGTCTTGCCCATGCGAAGCTCGGCTTGGAAGAGGAGGTGTTCCTTGACGGTCAGCGTCTCGTAGAAGATGTCGTCTTGAAGCACATAGGACGCAAGCTTGTTCATCTTTTTGGTCCACTTTTCACCATTCACGAGAACAGATCCCGTGTAGTCCTTCTGCCGGCCCGAGATGACGTCGAGGAGCGACGACTTGCCGGCGCCGGATGGGCCCATGAGCACGAGGAGCTCGCCGGGCGCCGCCGAGCCACTGACGTTATCGAGGATGACCTTGTCTTCGGTCTGCTTGGTGGCCGTGTTCTTGATCTTGACGACGCGGCTCACGTGATTCCACTCGAGTGTGATCTTGGGCACATCCACAAGCATCTTGGCGCCGGCCTTGGGCGTCTCGACCGTGATAAAGTGCTCGTCCATGGCAAATCTCGAAATGACGACTTTCGAAGCTCGTTTCGCTTCATGACGTGGCATCCGGAATGGACAGTGCGGTCATCCGTGATTGGTCGATTTCTTACTGACCACTGTGACCAGCGGCTGGGGAGCGGGCTGCGATCACGTGCAAGCTTCCGCAAAGAAGATTTGTGGTCTTCGGTCGACGTCATGTTTATGGCGTCTAGGTACGTTGGCTGTGGAACGATCCCGTGTGCATGCTCTATATTGACGACAGGTGGACGGTCAATAGTGCCGACCCCACTCTCAGGATGGGGCGGGCAGCCGAAGTCCAGCATCGAAACAGACGTGGATGATGCGAATCGATATTCGCACAAACATGCAAAGGATGAGAATGATGGTGCTTGTGCGAAAATGAAAGACCGTCATGGTCGTTCGGCATCGCATGCACAGTAAGCCTCCTCACGCGCTAGGAAGAGCCAAACACGCCCCTAGGTTTTCTTCGATTGCGATACTGTTGCGTTGAGCAAGTCGCTAAATACAACGCGAAACACGTTCCTATCTAAGCGTCGATTGCCATGTTCCCGTCCGTTTCCGTGGGAGACGTCTTCGTTGGATGTCGGGTACTCCTCCATGCGACGATGTCGTCTCTTAGCTTGCCCTATAAAGACGTAAGGCAGCGTTAATTGCAGGTTGTGGTTGGCCAGACCATGGTGTTCGATACATGCATGACGTGGCAGCGTCCCCTGCATGGTAGTCAAAATCGCACTTTATCGGGTGTTTCGTACTTTTCGCAGGGGCATTAATTGGCCACGATGGTCGGAGTCTCCCGCGCGGTCGTGGCAACGGCCGTTGCTTCGGCGCTCTCCACCGCTATCGCTGTCTACTATGCACTGCACCACGCAACGTCCAAGGCAGCAAAAGCCGAGCTCAAGGATCTCGGCAAGAAGGAGCGGGACGGCCGCGTCCGGCTGCAGATCGCCCTCGGCAGTGCCCAAGACAAGATCAAGGCGCTCGAGGCCGCGCTACAGTCGCACGGCGTGTCGCCCCAGGAGATCCTTGATCTGACGACGACCAATGCCAAGCCCAAGCGCGGCGCCAAGAAGGACGTCGTCGTGCCACTACTCACAGTGCAAACGATCGGGGCGATTGCGTCGCCGTACTCGACGCGCAACGGGACCCCTCGGCAGCCGTCGCTCGTCACCACGTCGGTCGCCAAGCTCCAGCTGCACAAGCACATTCCGCCCTCGGCACTCTTGTCGCTCGCCGAGTTTAGCCACGTCTGGGTCGTCTTTCATTTTCACCAAAACACCAACGTGCACAAGCCGACGGCGCAGGTCAAGGCCACGATCAAGCCGCCGCGGCTCAATGGCGCCGCCGTCGGCGTCCTGGCGACCCGGTCGCCCCATCGCCCGGCACCCATCGGTCTCTCGCTCGCCAAGGTTATCGCTGTCAATGCCGACGAAGGCTACGTGCTCTTCCAGGGCCTCGACCTTGTCCACGGCACCCCGGTCGTTGACATCAAGCCGTACGTCGCCTTTAGCGATACGCCGTCCGACGCATTTGCACCGGCGTGGGTTGGCAAGGAGCACGCCGATGGCGACGAGCCGCTCGCGATCACGCACGTGTCGTTCGACGACGGCGCCGCCGACGTAATTGCAAGCGCGTTCCAGGCCTGTAAAGCGACGCGGTCCAAGCTTTGCGCGATCGACCTCTTCCCGACCCTCGAGTCGTTTGTGGCGTTTGTGCAGGAGAACCTGCGCCTCGACATGCGCTCGACCCGCGAGCGCGTGGACCCCAAGTTTGACGACTACCGCGTCACGCTCTGTGATATTGTGATTTCGTATCGCATGACGCAGCCGGGCCCTGGCGTCGCCATCATGGGTGCCGACGTCGTCACAGACGCGACAGCCCAGCCCCGAAATGAATAAAACGACACTGTGCAATTTGCGGTGATGACACATAGTTCTCTTCATTCTGTTTAAGGCACGGCTGCAGACTAGTTGTCCTACAACACTTCAAATTCATGGCAACGGGGCGCTTCGTACGATATGTTTGTCGTAGGGATGGAAGCCGCTCGTTGTCGACCTCGCCATGGTCGAGGCAGACCAAGAGAATAACCTATTTTCCCGCGAGGTAGACTAACGTCCAAATACTGGGATTCATTTCAGGCATTTCTCTGTGACTCGACGACTTCCCGGGTCACAATAAAAAGTCAAAACTAGGCCCCTAGAGTCACAATCCAGGCCAAAACTTGACCCGTCGAAGCTTCGTGTTGTCGATCGCGTGACGGCGTACAGGTTTAACGGCTATTGGTATAGTATTAGCAAACTGGTCTTTTTAAATGGTAGTGATTTTACGAAGCATACATTATTTTGGTGAAAACAGTAGCTGCTACTAGTACGTCTACGCGAGCTTTCGGAGCTTGTAGCGCAGCGAGATGAGACCGATGAAGCGAAAGAGAAGATTGATCCAGATGAGAAACACTACGTCGTACGCCATGGTGTTCGTGTCGAGCTGGAGGTGCGCGAGGACTCCCGCGCCGGAGCGCGCGACGCAGGTCTCGATCGCGTCGTTGCACGGAATGGTGCCGATCGTGGTCCAGAAGGCGCGGCTGATGCCACGGAAGGCGTACTTCAGCGGCGAAATGTACGCAAACCACTGCAGGTAGACTGGGATGTCGTTGAGGTTGAGGAAGAGGCCGCCGAAAAGCACGAACGGGAGAATGACGAGGATGCCGAGGATCGGCGCCACCTCGGGTGTCCGCGCGAGGCACGACACCATGTAGCCAAGCCCGACAGCCGCGCTTGTAAGCAGCACAATGAAAACGTAAAAGCTAAAGAAGAGCGTCGCGTCGCCGGAGCCAAAACCGATCATAAAGTACCCGGGCAGCAAAAACACGAGCGGGAAGAAGATCTGGAACCCGAGCTCGCTCACATTCTTGGCCAAATACCAGACCCAAACGCGGTACAGACCAGACGAGTACTCGCGCTCCATGATGGGCAGCTCCAGTGGCACAGTGAGAAACTCGGGCTGCGCGGCGCTGAAGAACTGGTTGATGACCATGAAGAAGATGGCGCCCGTGAACGACTGGATGCCGTTTTGCGTCATGCTGAGCTTGAGGAAGATGAGACCCACAATCACCGAGATGATGAGCGTCTGCGCGAGCCGGGCGCCAAAAGCAAACTTGTCGCGGACCGTTCGCGTCACGTTGCGTTTGCAAAGGACTCGTAGCTGACCGAGGACGCCGAGGTGCGTCTCAATGTACACTGTGTCATCGGTGCCAAGGGAGCTGATTGCCGTTTCGGCGCTGTGCCGAGCTTCGGATTCCTCTTTCGCTCGCCAATTGGCGACGAGGCCACGGACGCGCGTCGCGGCCTCGGACGACTGGTCCAAGACAATGATCTGCCGCATAAAGTAGTCGGTCGGGTTCGTGTACGTCGGACACGGGCATCCTTGAGACGCAAAGTAGGCTACCGCCTCGGACGCCTTGCCGTTGTAGATTGGCTGGCCGTCCGAGAGAAGATACAGGCGGTCAAAGAGACCGAAGAGCTCCGACGATGGCTGGTGGATCGTGGCGACAACCGTCCGGCCCTTGCGGGCAAGGGACTGAAGCTGATGTACAACAGACTCGGCCATGAAACTATCGAGACCCGACGTCGGTTCGTCCACAAACAAAAGCGACGGGTTCGTCAAGATCTCAGTGGCGAAGCTGAGGCGCTTGCGTTCGCCGCCTGAGATACCGCGCAGGCGGAGACCGCCAATTTGCGTGTCTTGGCACTTGGTCAAGCCGAGTTCGTCAATGACATAGTCGACGCGCTGACGCCGCTCGTTGGCGGAGAAGAGCTTGCCCATGCGGAGCTCGGCCTGGAACGTCAGATGCTCGCGCACCGTGAGCGTTTGGTAAAATATGTCGTCTTGCATGACGTACGACGCCTTCTTGTTCGTGTTTCGGTTCCACGGCTCGCCGTTGACAAAGACAGACCCCGTGAAATCCTTCTGTCGTCCGGCGATGACGTCGAGGAGCGACGATTTGCCAGCGCCGGACGGGCCCATGAGCACAACGAGCTCGCCGGGGCATGCGACGCCGCTCAGATCATTGAGAATCACCTTGGTTTCGAGCGCTTTGGTCGTAGCGTTTTGGACTTGGACCGATCGACGGATCTGCTTCCACTCCAACGTCATCTTCGGCACATCGACAAGCAGGTCAGCTCCCGACCGCGGTTCGTCGTAGCATGCTGCAGGCGTGAGCACCTCGACAAAGTGGTGCGGCGATTTGACGTGCTGGGGTGACTTGATACTGTGCATGTTGCTCTCAGCGTGGCAAAAGCTGCAATGAACTTGAAGCCGAACGAAGATACGTTTGCCACGTTCCAATTCCCAACCTTTCGAAAAATGCGACCCTCGGATTGGCCTGTCGAAATTTCAGTGCATACGATTGGCTAATCGAAGTTTGGAGCGTTCGGATTGGTTTAGCGATACCATCCTGGCCTCGATGATGGGATCCTTCGACGACCGAATGCAGTACCATCGCAAACTACCACAGAACATCGGTAGCATGTTCAATGGCCACGAACCAACAGCACTGAGCAGTATTGCGGTGTTGTGCTGCCGAGCTTCACCAAGACCTTGTACTAGCATGCATGATTATTGAGACGAATGCTCAGGATTAATTGTCAATAGCGAGTGCGCTTTTGGGGCACTTGGTATGCGTGCATGGCAAATCATGTCTGACAGATTACGTGGCCTGCTTTGCTATCTCGTTATCAACTTCAATGGAAGGACAGCTGAAACTTCCAATGCGCCAGACGTCGGCGACCATCATTGTCCTGCCGTTCGATCGAACAAACGACTCTTCACCTTCCGCAGATTGCGCGAGGCTTCAGCAACCAAAAACAGAGTTGCGCCGCTCAGACTCGATAGCGCAGTACCGGTATTGCTTCGCCCGAGTGCCACATGATGCAGGATTCGCTTGCGGCGACCATTCAGCAATGTGCTGCCTTTCTACCTCGAATGTCGTACATAGCTATTATATTGGCCCTCACAGGCCACTAAAATCGTCTAAATGGTTAGAGTGGCGTCTAAGAACTGGAGGGTACATGCACTGGAGGATACTTCTGCGTTTTTGCGCGCGTAGGGCGTCGAAACGACCTCATCACGAAGGGGCGTATCTTGCGAGCCGTCGTATCTGTAGCGTTCTAGACCTCGACTCCTACCAAGCAACCCGCTTCACCTCACCCAAGGTCCTGGCAACAATGAAAGCACTACGCCCTTTGCCTCCTGACCAAGCAACAACGCCAACCCAAATAAACACTCATGTATGTGCGTCCCAAAAGGCCAGCCTGCGCCACCCGGTAAAGCAATCACACACAACCTTGTGTACCAAACAACAAGAACCAAGACGCACTATATGGCGTCACCCCGTCGACGAACAAACGAGCAGCTTAGCAACGTTGCGACCTCAACGTCAAAAACGGTAATAGAAGGTGTACGGGAAAAGCGCGCCTCGCTAACAACCCACGTCGGGTAGCGACGACTTGTTCCTTTCGAAGCAATGAATCGTACTTCTTGTTCCATCGCGACAAGTGTCGAACAAGTCGAGCGAAAGAAAAGCCGCATATTATGTCGGACACATTTCTATTGACACCAACATGCGTGTGTCGTATTTGCTCACCTGCTTGTACGTCATTGCGGCGTATGCGTGGGCCGAAACGACCGACACGACCCGAGGAATCCCGCCGCCGCGCGTCCGCCGCGCGTGGAGCCAATATTCGCGCAACGAGAAGGAAACGTACATCTCCGCCGTGGCACTCGCGATGCAGAAAGGCCTCCACCACCGCTTCATGGAGATCCACATGGAACCGTCCTCAGAGCGCGAAGCCCACGACTGCCTCTTCTTCTACTGGCACCGCGCGTTCTTGCTTGCGTACGAAAACATGCTTCGATCGCTCAGTCCGCAGTATGCCGGCGTAACTCTTCCGTACTGGGACTATGCCACGATCGGCGCCAACTTCATTGCGGGCAGTTGCACGAACATGCTCACGTGCGGCACTCTTCTCAAAGACTTTGGCGGGTCCCTTCCGCTAGGTTCGGAGCCTGATCCGACGACACGGGCTTCATATCTGTAATTAGGCTCAGCAGGGATCAAGACGTTCACGGTCAATGGCGAAATTATCGAGTCGGACAATTGCGTCAAGTCCAATCTGACGTCGAGCTTCTGCCAAAGCACGTCGGCATTCATGAGCAATAAGTGCATCGGCTGCATGCCGCGCAACGATTGGTCCCAGGTTGCCGTGCCACCGGACGTCAACGTCCTTAGCGTCTACAACAACATCTTGGGCACCGTGGCACCGACGCTTGCCGGCGTCACGAGCGGCGTTCAATATGGCACGCACAGTACGTTCTCGGTGTTTCGTCCTCGGACTGAGTTGTGGTAGACATGGTCCACGCGGTATTGAATGCAATCATGGGCACGTTCGCGTCGCCAGCCGATCCAGTCTTCTACGCCCACCATGTACGGGAATTGAGCGCTTGTGATCTTCTAATGAAATTACGTCGTAGGCCATGGTGGACGCGCTGCACACAATCTACTACAGCTGTGTTGTGGCGCGCAAGCCGCCAATCAACAAGGGCGCCGATGCGCGAACGTGGACCTCGTGTCGCAACTTCAATGGCCGCACGATCCTCCCGACAGATACCATCACGATGAAGGGAGGAAACGCTGGTAGGGGATGCTCATCCGTGATTAGAGATTCTCATTTCTGGACCAGGAGCCCAGCCGACGTCTGTGTGGCTGCCGACTCACCCGTTGAACCCGTACTTTGCAGGCATTCCAAAACTCTACACGGGCTACACGGACACGACACAGCTCGGTGCGCACTCGTACTCGTACAACTTTACCGGCACGATGCTGGACAAGATGAACAAGCAGTGCACCAAGTTCCACCCGTCGCTGGCATCGTTTCTGTACGAGCCCAATGAGGAGGCAGCGTCAGCCGACGTGACGACCGAGATCTCGTGGCTTCAGGACGCAACACGGCTTGCGTCCAAGTTCTACACGGATCCAAAGGATGTCAACCTCCAAGTCCAGATGATGCTGTGCGTCTACTACAACGAGTGCCTCGGCGGAGTCTTCGACTACTCGGAAAAGTTCAAGACCAGTTTTCGCGTGTCGGTCAAGCCGCCATGCAAGAGTATCATCGATGACCTTGCCCGGGGTGATGTTGTGATCGGCGTACAGGGCTGGGAATCGTTGCTTCTCAAGCGGTACCCATGCAACAACCCGTCCGTCTTATTTTAGTGGCCACGGCGCAAGATTCTTTTGTACTAAATCGACAACAATGGTATTACACCTTTGGTTGTATACAGTTGTGTTCAGCAGCGCGTCGGCGCTGTTTATGAACGAACTCAGTACTAGTAGTACGACGGGGCGATTTTTGACGAAGGTCGCAACCATGCATTTGGTACACGCACAAAATCTACTGCATGATTCCTTTAGCATCCAACTATGTGGGTATATAAGCTTCATGGTACGCGGAGGAAGTGTCATCGTTGCGGGTCGTTTGTTGAGATGAAGGCTAATGAAATCAACCGAATACGTAGGGTACATGGTACACTAGGGTCTGTGAACAGACAGCAGCCCAAGTCGTGCAGCTCGATGAGCGCCCCGTTTCATGCCGCATGCTGCAGCGCAGGTTTACGCGAATCGGTTTACGCGAATCGTGATTCGCGTCATTGCTAGCTTCATGGTGCACGGCTTTCGCCTCCATCGCCGATCATTGCTTATTTGAACAAGTTATTATATTATGCAGGTATCCTTTGCCTGATTTCGGCTCTCAAAGTGCAGCATTTTGCGACAAAACTTCAAATTAAAATCCAGTGAATTACACAGTATATGCATTGATACAGTTTTCACTTTGTGCTAACTATAGCCCTCCTTTTTATAGCCCATCAACGCCCAGGACTTCGTCTCCTTTCACTCGACACTTGCACTGTTCGTTATTCGTTCAGTTTTCAATCTATCATGGTTGCTGTTTCCGAAAGCGACGCCCCTCCACCGCACAATGACCACTTTATCGCGGTCCACACCCCCAAGGTGAGCGCTGCCAGCAAGAAAATGCTTGTCGACGTGCCCAAGATGGGACTCACGTGGAACATCGAGTCGGTCACGGTCGAGATCCAGAAAAGCCGCAAGGAGAAATTCACCAAGACGATCCTAAAGGACGTCAAGGGCGAAGCGCTGCCGGGTCAAATGATTGTCATCATGGGGCCGTCCGGCGCCGGCAAGTCGTCGCTCCTCGACGTCATCGCGGGTCGAAACCCGAAATATCAAGGCTCCGTGCTTGTCAATGGCCAGCCGTGGAATCAGAGCATGAACCGTCGCGCTTGCTACGTCATGCAAGACGACATCTTTTACCACACGCTGACGGTGAAGGAACATTTGACATTTCAAGCCGACTTACGCATGGGCAGTGCGTCGTCACCGGCCGAGCGGGCGGAGCGCGTTTCGTTCGTCATTGACGAGCTCGGCCTGAAAAAGAGCCAAGACACGCCGATCGGGAACGAAGCGAACCGCGGTATCTCGGGCGGCGAGCGCAAGCGTCTCAGTTTTGCGACCGAACTTCTCACCAACCCGTCGCTCTTGTTTGTCGACGAACCGACGTCGGGTCTCGACAGCTTCATGGCCGAGTCGGTCATTCTGCAGCTGCAAAAGCTCGCACAAGAAGGCCGCACGGTCCTCGCGACGATCCACCAGCCGTCGTCGGAGATTTTCGCGCTCTTTGATCGTCTCTACCTCCTCTCGAACGGTCGCACCGTCTACAGCGGGAAAGCGTCCGAGTCGGTTGCGTACTTTGCCTCGATTGGCTACCAATGTCCGACGTATATGAACCCGACCGACTACTTTATGCGGCAAATCATCATTCTGGACCTGGAGAGCCCCGATGCGGTGCGGGTGGCTGCGATTGCGGATGCGTGGGCGGCCCAGGCGGTTGCACCGACGGTGCCCAGTGACGCGCGGGCACTCGATGCGAGCATGGAAGAGTACAAGGAGACGCGACTGGGTCTTGTCGGGCAGCTTCGCGTTCTTTGCCAGCGCAACTTGCTCCGAATCGTGCGCGACAAGATCGCGTTCAAAGCCCGCTGCTTCCAGAGCCTCTTCATCTCGATCATTGTGGGCCTCGTGTACCTCAACCTGACCATGTCGCAAACGGGGCTCCAGAGTTTCTCGGGTGTCCTCTTCTTCATTTCGATCAACCAAGTGTTTTCCAGCGCCAACTCGGAGTTCATTTCCGTGCCGTTGGAGCTGCCCATTATGCTTCGCGAGTGGAACGCGGCCCTGTACCGGTCGAGCACGTGGTACTTTGCCAAGAACATTTCCGAGGTCATCTTCCAAGTCTTCTTCCCGATGCTCTTCTTGATCCCGCTCTACTTTATGATTGGGTTTGGTCCGACGAACGCGACGGTCTTCTTTAGCTTTTACATGTACCTCGTGCTTCTCAACAGCTGCGCGACGGGGCTCGGCTACATGGTGTCGTGCATGGTGCGCCGCGCCGACATTGCGCCCGTCATCGGCATCGTCATCATCCTCCCGCTCGTGCTTTTTGGCGGCCTCTTTCTGAACGCGAGCAACACGCCCGACTACTTTATCTGGCTCGAGTACATCTCGCCACTCAAGTACGCCTACCGAGGCCTCAGCCGTGCGTTCTGGAATTCTGTCGACACGATTCCTTGCGACTCGAACCGCTGCATTGCAACCTCTGGCGCCCAAGTGCTCAGCAACATGTCGCTCAACGACGCTAGCTTTACCATCGACGCGATCGTTCTCGTCGCCATCAATCTCGGCTTTCGGCTCATCGGTCTTTTCTTTCTCTCGCGCATGGTGCGCTCCAAGTAAATGGCAAGTCGATAAAAAAGGAAAGATCGAGCTATAATACATGTCGAACATTGTGTTGACGCTGTTTCAAGGGATCAAGTCTTGTCGAGAAACGAGTGTAATTGAAGTATTGCATTAGTTCAAGGCCAGCGCAGCCGCGAGGACCAACACACTGCACGACGCCAACGTCGACGCAGTCGAGGGCACGGGCGTCGTTGTTGTTGTCGTCGGCTTGGGCTTTGTCGTCGTCGCCGCCGCCGTCGTAATCGGCGTATCGGTCAACAGCATTGGCTTCGGCGCAGTCGTCGAATTCTCCGCCGGCGCTGCGGTGGTGTTCGAAGCGTCCGTTGTCGTTGGCACCGGGGTGTCCGAGCTAGGCACTGTCGTCGCGGGGGCCGTAGTACCCAAAGGGGTGTCAGATCCAGACGTCGTCGGAGCGGGCGTCGCGGACGACGGGTTCGGGCCGGGCGCGGGAGAAGGACCAGGGGCAGGACCGGGAGCAGGGCCGGGAGCAGGGCCGGGGGCTGGGCCGGGAGCCGG
>NW_008246069.1:869678-871225 GCF_000281045.1 Saprolegnia diclina VS20
TTGAGGTTGACGATGCCGTTGGTCTTGAGCGCGGCGACGAGCGCGTTGGCGTCGGCGTCCGAGAGGTTGTCGAGGTCGAACGCCGGGATCGTGTACGCCGGGTAGTCGAAGATGCTCGCCGCCGTCGCCGACGCCAGGAGCAGCGACGCAAGAAGCCCGTGGCTCAACATGTGGGCAAAGCGCGTGTAAACGAAATCTGTGCCCTTTACGCTTCAATGGCCTTTTCATGCGACTCGAGTGGGTGCGCCGCAGCTGCCTTTTCTTTGCGGGCGTGCGAAAGAGCCGGCGTCGACACGGCGGTGTCACTTGTTTGACAATTGCAGTGCAAACGCAGCCGCAGCCAACCTGACGAAACAGCTGTTTGGCGTGTACCGTAGTTGAAGAACCTGCTTCGAGCGTTCGACGTCATTGCAACGGCGACGGTCACGTACGGCTGATCATTGTTGCAAGGAAAGAGAGTCGACTTGGTATTATCGAGGATTTTTATTCGCCCTTGGTATTATATGCAAGTGCATTCGACACCGAGACGTTGTCCAGCGGAATCGCGCCCCAGTCGTCGAGACGGTGTCTCTCAAGCGAGTCCACACAACAAAGAGCGTTCGATGTGCGTAATAAGCTCCAAAATAGCTTTTGTCTGAGACGAACCACAACTAGAACCACAATAAATGGGCACGGAGCTGGTCATGCTCTGCTGGTGCACTTCCGACTGGAGGTGCGATGGGGCTTGGCCGTGGCGGATGCGAGGCGTGCTCAAGGCGCCGGCGAACAATGTGGCAGTCGTCCGGGACAGTCAAGATGTGAAAGGTACATCTCACGTGGGTGCCTCGCAGCAAGTGCTGGAGGAGCAGCGTGGTTGCGAAAGCAGCGTGAAGGACGGCCGCCTCAGGCAAAAGAATCAGCCATCGCGGGTACTCATAAGCCAGACGGTGTGGAGCACGCAAAGATCTGCTATGACCGTGGTGCAGGCTATCACCAGCGATTCTTAAAGCAGTTTGAATTTCGTCAGGGAACTAGCAGCTCGAGAGCTGTCGGAACGAGCGGCCTGAGGCAAGATGGGTAGAGTCGACTGGTCAAGACAGCACGCTGGGCGTATGGTAGGTCGTAGCGTCTCTTTCTAGTACCGCGTTGTCTTGATTGCCACGGCGAACATAATATGCGCTCCAGTCCTCCGTTGTGTACAGTGCGGGACACTCATATCGCGATTTACGAATTCCGGAGTAAACACCTAACCCGCGAATGAAGGTGATGATAAACGATACTGGTATTGGTTTATCGTAGCAAAATAGACGCGTTCCAGTTTAGCACGCCATGTAGAGCATCGCGATACCGGCGGCCACGCTGCTAACCGAGACGACAGTGGCCGATGATGACGTTGGTGCATTAGTCGCCGGCTTCTTCGTCGTCGGGGCCAGCGTAAGTGCAGCATCAGTTGGCGCCGCGGTCGGGTCCGTGGGCAACGTCGTTGCGGTGGAATCACTCGTCGTCGCACCAGGCGCACTCGTTGTTGTAGGTGCGTTCGTGCCGCTGCCACTGGTAGTAGGACTGGG
>NW_008246069.1:875640-876271 GCF_000281045.1 Saprolegnia diclina VS20
GCGACGAGCGCGTTGGCGTCGGCGTCCGAGAGGTTGTCGAGGTCGAACGCCGGGATCGTGTACGCCGGGTAGTCGAAGATGCTCGCCGCCGTCGCCGACGCCAGGAGCAGCGACGCAAGAAGTCCGTGGCTCAACATGTTGATTGTGAGCTCGGCGTGGGAAGTCGGAGAGTGAACAGGTGTGTGTCGGTCTTGAACATGTGGTCACGCACATGGGGTTGGAATGTACACAGGATCAGATGCTTGGCGATGTGGCTGCAGCACAGTACATTCTCACAACATGCATTTGATTTTTCACGAGCTCGTGGAAGTTTTTTCATGCGTGGTGTTGTCAAGGAATGAATTTTCCATAGTTAGAACCCTTTATATTTTCTACTGCGCAAGTAGTTTTTGCATCAAATTGACTCAATCGAATTTTACCGCAGCACGACGTTGGGTGCAATTGTGTGCATCTGATTCATCGAAGTTCGAAGAAAAGAGCGATTGGATGACGGTCCATGGTGCGATTGTTGACACTGTGATCAACAATTGTGCTGCGTGGTTATGAACGCCTGTTGCTCACGATGCACTTGCATGGTCGTGGTCGATTTGACAGCAACGCCCGTCTAGCTCGCCCGTCTATGGGTGGCGCG
>NW_008246069.1:877926-879209 GCF_000281045.1 Saprolegnia diclina VS20
TGGGCCAGCGGACACCTATACATACCATAGGACGTGTCATTATGTAGTGAGGTTGATGGAAAGAGCGCTTCTTTACGAGTACTTCTGGTACGCCTTCGCCACTGTGCGCCAAGTGCCGATGGACCGACGCGATCTCGTAAACGCGTCGATCATGTGTCGACGTGAAGTACACTATACTGCATTGCGCTGCACGACGCTCTGCAAGGCAAACCTGCCAGAGCTCCTGCCAGGCATGGTTTTGGGTGTGGCAGTCGTGGCGTCATGTGTTCACGTACTGTATGGCGGATCTACCTTTCAGAACATACGCAAGTGTTTTTATTGAGCCACATCTCACAACCTTGGCTTCAATTCACTTCGCTTGCTAGGGCGCAGCCCCAATTGTAGTCAATTGTACAAGCTTTTAGCGAATATGCGATACCATGCTTGCTGTTATGCCTACTTTGGCCATCTCTACCCCCGCGTTTCTGCACTACGGCTTCCGAAAGCGCCGCGACGAGACCCGGAAAGATGCACCAAAGAAACCGCTGTATGAGCCATGAGTGTTGAAATGAGTTATCATGAGCCATGAGTGTGAGCAACGTGAGGCACTCTTGCTCGACTTGCAGTTGGAAGTATACGAAACTGAAGTTGGTCGCGCCTGAGACTGCCAGCATCCATCTCTGAAGAGTCCTCGATGTTTCGACGGTTTCAGCGTCAGGCTCACTTCCAGTTCTTCATCCGTTTGCTGAACGCTGTTAGTCATCAATTGCAGCAACATCTGGCACAACACTTGACATCTGCTTTGCGCCGTTCCGTATCCTGGGTGTCTGCATTCTCAGCGGTCACAACGCGTGTTGTGGGTACCATACTCCCGTTTGAAAGTTCGTCTCGTCAAAATCACCATGGACAAGATTCCGACATCATTGGAGCATGCACACCCCTCAGAACAAGGCACCAGGTCGCCTTGGTTGCACCTCACATTTCCTCCATTCTGCGATGGTGACGGATCCAATCACAGCATTTACAATTTAAATGGTACCGCTGTTAGCTAACTCGCAACCCATATGCTTAACCACACGCTATCATCTGATGAATGGTGTCGAGGCGGAGTTTACGTTCTTACCATACATGTAACTTGCATCCGGCAGGCCTGCTGCCGAGTAGACACGCGAGCTACGAGCTGGTTTGCTTCTGAGCCTCACTTTTGTATTTGCTCTCGACCGCCATGGTGGCTTCCAAGCTCGCAATCCTGTCGTTCCTCGCGTCGGCGACGGCCGCGAGCATCTTCGACTACCCGGCGTACA
>NW_008246069.1:882003-882993 GCF_000281045.1 Saprolegnia diclina VS20
CAGCCCCCACTGCTGTTCCGACGTCTACTCCCACGTCTGCTGCGACGCCGGCGTCTGGCATCGACATTCAGTTGTGCAGCTTCACTCAAAAGATCCTCTTCGAGTACAACAACAAGGTGTACGCTGACGTGATCCGCCACAATGACAATGAGAAGCTCGTGTACAACGCCGGGTCGCAGTCGGTCGTCTTCCGATCGAACGGCCAGTGCCTCGACGCGTACAAGGACGGCGACCACTTCGAGCTCCACACGTGGCCCTGCGATGCGACCAACGCCAACCAGCGCTGGGTGCTCTCGGAGCACAAGCTCCGCCACGCGACCCACGCCAACCTCTGCGCCACCGTGAACCTGACGACGAACGGCGACCTTGTCCGCGTCGAAGCCTGCAGCGAGAGCCTCGCGCAGTACATTGACAAGTGCACGGGCGCGACGACCCAGTACGTGCAGATCCAGACGTGCAAGGGCAACAAGCCACTCTCGGAAGCGTACACGGGCCTGTACGCCGACTCGGCGCGCCAGAACCTCAACGAGCTCTTCGAGTTCAAGGACGGCTACATCAAGTCGGCGTCCAACGGTCAGTGCCTCGATGCGTTCCGCGACGGTGCCAAGCTCGGCCTGCACACCTACGAGTGCAACTTCGACAACGTGAACCAAAAGTGGTACGTGGACAACGGTCGCATCAAGCACTCGGCGCACATCAACATGTGCCTGGACGCCGACCCGACGGACGCGACGCACAAGGCGCAGATGTGGACGTGTTTCCCCAACCACGACAACCAGTGCTGGAAGCTCGTCGCGATGTAAACTTGTGTTTATTAATAACATTTAGATCCACTCGGGCGTAGAAAATAATGTGGCTAAGAACTGAACGACATTGGAATAGATTGACAACATCATGATGGAGATAATGGTGAACCAAGACATTGCCAGTGAGCCTAGTACAGGCAAACAGAGTCACTTACCGCAACACGAATTCATTAAAACAAGTCGG
>NW_008246069.1:884573-886546 GCF_000281045.1 Saprolegnia diclina VS20
ACAACGGTCGCATCAAGCACTCGGTGCACACCAACATGTGCCTGGACGCCGACCCGACGGACGCGACGCACAAGGCGCAGATGTGGACGTGTTTCCCCAACAACGACAACCAGTGCTGGAAGCTCGTCGCGATGTAAACTTGTGTTTAACATTTAGATCCACTCGGGCGTAGAAAATAATGTGGCTAAGAACTGAACGACATTGGAATAGATTGACAACATCATGATTGAGATAATGGTGAACCAAGACATTGCCAGTGAGCCTAGTACAGGCAAACAGAGTCACTTACCGCAACACGAATTCATTAAAACAAGTCGGAATGAGCTCGCTGAGCTCGCTAGTTCGACGCAGATTATTGCACTGAGAAACAAATAACAACTACCCGGTATGAGAGCATAAGGACATTTTCCTAATTTTTGTGATCCTAAGTTACAAGCAGTCTCGGCACCGTGGATGGATCGATATGGTACCGAAACATTGCTGCTGTGCACTGACTTCACCAAAGTTTCACGTCGTCGCGGCGCCAGCCAGTTCTTTCGTGGCTTCGCCCACCACATTCGAGCTCGCTACGCTGCACTGGAGGTCGCCTAAATAGCCCCGAAGTTGGCATCTCACAAAGAGCGTCTCACCTCCATCGATCCGGATAAAGATTTGGTGGAGTGATGGTGTTTCAAGATCCATCGTCGGGGCGACGGTTATGCGTGCAGCTTACGATGCCCCAGGTTGCAGCCCGGATGTGCTACCCAACGCTTAACCTTTCCACTCGTACTCGATTCGAGCGAGGTTTTAAATGTATACAGTAGCTACTGGTAATAGATTTTACTGCAAGGCTATAAAGCACCTGGCTGCGGCTACGTCTGAGCCACAACGCGTCGAGTGCCGAGTGTCCCAATATATAGACCAAACATACCCCAACTCCAGTGCCCCAACTCTCTCGTTCACCGCACGCCGACGTCAAGCACTGCATCGTGTAAAGAAGTGCGATGCCCGGTATCGACTTGGGTATGTAGCCGTCAACAGTGCATCTTGATGTCATGTCTTCACGTACGACAATTCAACGATTGAGGCAAGCATGTTCGTTGCGCCACATCTCGCAAGTTTGGCTTCAATTCACTTCGTTTGCAAGGACGTTGCACCTTCGTATGAAATATGCGATGCGGTCCTACAAATAGGTGCTACCTCGACCCTATCCACCCCGCCGTGGCTTTACATTAAAAAGCGCCTGAAAAACCTCGTAGGATGCGCTAATGGAACCGCCTTTTGAGTTATGCGTCATCACTCGCTTCAAGTTAGCGAAAGTACTTACATCTAAAGATTGCATCCGACCTTTCTTGGCCGACCAGGTACACCCGTCCTGTCATAACCCTCCGCAATCTCAGCGTCGTTTCACGACTCCGTTTGCAGGACGACATCATTCAACAATTGCTGAAACATATGTCACCACTTGGGACACCTGCTTTGCACAGTACATAATCCTAGGTGTCTTCAATCTCAGCGGTCACGGCGCGCGTTGGCGCTCGCAGTGTACTCATGTCTCGAGAAAACCTGCCACTGCAACAATATCGTCACGTCAAATTCCTCATCAACAAGATTCCAACAACCGCAACGTTATTCCATGGACACCGCTACAAGACGAGGTACCAGACACATTGTTTTGATCTCGCAATGCCATACAGAAACTAATGATGAAGCCTAATCCAATCGCAGCAAATGCAATTACAATGTTCTGTGGTTAGTTTATTATTTCGCAACCCACATGTTTACAAACCCAGCTGTATCACGCGCCATCGCAGATCGACGATGTCGAGACAGGTGTTCGCTGGGTCCTTTCTATGCCCTGTCAAGTACCGGGTACGATTGTTGCAAGGTACACACGCGAGCTACGAGCTGGTTTGCTTCTGAGCCTCACTTTTGTTTTTGCTCTCGACCGCCATGGTGGCTTCCAAGCTCGCAATCCTGTCGTTCCTCGCGTC
>NW_008246069.1:887626-897783 GCF_000281045.1 Saprolegnia diclina VS20
CAGGGCACGGCGCCTGGCATTAACTGCTGGATGGTGTGCGTGGCGCCGCTTTCGTCGGATGTGTGCGCGGTGCAGGAGTGCAAGGGCCAGGCAATTTCGTGCAAGACACCGGCGACGAAGGCTCCGACTCCTGCACCGACTCCTGCCCCGACGGCGGCCCCTACGGACGCTCCTACCGCGGCTCCCACGGGAACTCCCACGGGAACTCCCACGGCGGCTCCCACGGACGCTCCCACGGCGGCTCCTACCGCGGCTGTCACTGATGCTTCTACGACCAAGCCGGCGTGCTAATCTTACGATCGCGTGCATCTCTCTCGAATACAGTATAGAGTTAAGTTCAATAAAATTTTGCAGCGTTTCAACTAATGCCTGACTTCGTCGCCAACTTCCATTGCATCAAATATTGTGTTCTCACGTTTTATGCTAATGTACATGCCCTCAAAAATATATTTGACTGCAAGCACTATACGTAATAAGTGTTTATTAATATGATGTGCTCGTCAAGCGCGCCATTGAGACTTTTCCGCGCTGTCCATTAACGGGGGGGCACGTAAACTTTTCAAGATCGCCAATCTTGAAAGTCGAATCTTTATCCGGATCCGGATAACACTTAGAATGAAGCTTGGGACACTCTGACAAGCATCGTTCGACGCCCTTTTGTGTGTTGAAGCCGGCGTCAACGGCGCGGAAGCCACGAAACATGGACTAAGGACTTCGATGTTATACACCCATTCCCAGAAGCGGGACGCGGAAATCACCTTTATGCTGTCGACCGTGAGCCGCCTCGAAGCTCGTAGGAGAAGCACTAGCTAATCATTTCTCATGAAGCTTTGCTTCATTTGGCGTGCATGGATGAGAGTAAGAACACCGGATGAATTAGTCAAGTCATTTCATCTCGTATTAACACGACCGAAAAGATTGTCGCATTTCTGCCGTTCTTGCCCCACCGTGCGCAGATATTACTTTTGGTCCTGGCTCCAAAGGTTGCAGAGGCCGCACCCGATGCGCTTTCGAAGCATTGCAGGGTGCGATAGTCCTTCCAAATGATGTCGATTCCGTAGTCGATGCCCTTGGGAATGCGTAGTATCCTATATGCTTATCAACGCATCTCGTCATGTGACCTGGCACACGAGAATGAACCCGAGTGTCCGACCGCTAAAGTAGCCTTCCATCCAGCAAGCCTCTTTGAAGAGAACGAGCCTGGTCCGCGGAGATGGCGCGTTCGATCTTGTCCGCTGGGACGACTAGCAACACCTTTCTCCACCTTTATCTTTTCACTTTTCGATTTGCCTTCGACTGCGCACATGGTGTCCCTCTGGCTGCCGCTCAGCGCGCTCGCTGCCACCGCCCTCGCCGCGACGTACCCGTCGTTTACGATCCCGGCCTTTGACTTGGCGGAGCCCGACGGCCTCCTTCCGGCCCTCGCCGCCAATGGCATTGCCAACATCAAGAACATCCCTCGCTTTGCCGAGACGCGCGCCGCCTACATGAAGGCAGCCACGATCTGCGTCGCGACCCACGGTGCCTTTCCCGGCCTCCAGCAGCGTACGTTGGCCGACGCCACGCGCCGCTTGACGCTGAGCAGCCGGTCGTCGCTTGGCTTGAGCGACACGATTGTGTCGCAGTGCCCGGACCTCATCACGGCCCACGATGCGTACACGTCGTTGCTCGACACCGTCACGGCGTCACTTGCAACCTTGCTCCATGTGCCCAACGCAACGAGCCTCGCGGACATCGTCGCCAATGGCGCGCACCTCGACCACTTCCACGGCTACACCCGACTCGATGCAACCAACGCATCGCGCGATGACCTGACGCTGCAGATGCACACGGACAACGGTCTCTTTCTTCTCACGTCGGCGCCGCTCTTCTTCACCGACCGTGGCGACGCGGTGATGTCGCCAGACCCGATCGCGGGCTTGATCATTGAGCTGAACGCGACACGCGTGCACCCGACGCTCAAGGAAGACGAGCTCACGATCATGGTCGGCGACGGCGTGACGCAGTGGGGCAGCTTTGGACACACCTTTCCGAGCGTGCTTCACGGGATGGTCATGCCGGCGGCGCCTGGCGTCTTCCGCGCCTTCTCGGGTCGCATGCTGCTTCTGCCGGCGTCGCATGTCATGACCAACACGGGCCTTTCGTTTCAACAGTACAACGATCGCGTCGCGCGCCACTTGGTCGACCGCGATGCGATGCCGATCGGGTGCCCCGTCGGCCGCAAGCTTGTCGCGATGGACGCTGCGTGCACGTACGGCGTGTGGAAGGCGACGCCAGGCAGCCCACCGCGCGTGACGGACGCCAACTGCACCCAGTGGTGCAACAACGGCGACTACGCGAGCGACTGCGCGAAGAACAAGTGCATGCGCAGCGCGACGGCGCAAGGCGTCAACTGCTGGATGGTGTGCTCCAAGGTCCTCACGACCTGCGCCACATCGTCCCAGATCTGCGCCGGCCAAACCCTCCGCTGCAAGTAACCCACTTCATCATTCCATTTCGAGCACGACGCACAGGGTTCTTTATCGATTGCTGATGCGTTGGTCCATTGCATCGCTAGTGCACCTAGAAACACATGGCTTGTCGGGGCCTCAAGAGCAAATTCGATCAATTCAAGTGGACGGTGGGGTCCTTCTGGCATTAGCTCCAGCATTGGCTTCGTAGACTCGTACTCCTCGACGTGGCTTATAGCAGCTTCTACTAGCTACTAGACCACCCTGCGCGCTTGGTCGCACTGCACTGTCGACAAGCCATGGTCCATCGGCGGCTCTCCATGACTGCAGAGTTGCGATCTTCCGAAATCCAAACCAGATATTTTTAAAACGATGTGCGTGCATTTTTGCGGAATGTATCGAGCGCGTGGTGCATTTTTAAAAATACGTCTAAAAATACAACCATACAAACTTCAAGTCGATACAGCGGGTGAAACCGGAGTCGGGCCAACCTACAAACTGCAAGTGGCAGTTCCCGAGCCATCGGTGAAGCGGTCGACGGCCGACGACGACGGTATGCGCCGCCATGCTGCTGGCTCATGCAGCGCGCTCTGTAGCTGCAGTAGGCGCCCATGCAGGCCATCAACGAGACCGTCATCTTGGGCGGCGACGTCACGGGCAATGGCACCGTGCTGGGCATTCCGCTGAGCCTCATCGAGACCGAGCGAGGCTATTTCCTCTTGATCGCCGCGTTGGCCGCGCTTTTTGCGTCGGCGCTCACGGCCTTTAGCATGTACCAGCACTTGCGCGCGTATACGCGGCCGCATCTGCAGCGCTACATCCTGCGCATCTTGCTCATCGTGCCCGTGTACGCGGTCGGGTCCTTTCTCTCGTTCAAGTTTGTGCACCAAGCCGCGTACTTTAACATTGTCCGAGACATGTACGAGGCCTTTGTTGTGTACAGCTTCCTCAACCTCGTCCTCGCCTTTGCCGGTACGCGCCTTGTGCTATGCGGCGAGGACTCATATATGCGCAGGCGGCGAATCGCTCTGTGTGAGCAAGATGGTGTCCGAGGCCGAGATCCCGCATCCGTTTCCCTTTGGCTACTGTTTTTCGCCCATGGCGCGCGACGGTCGGCTCCTCCGCAACTGCAAGAAGGCGACGATTCAGTTTGTGTTTCTCAAGCCCTTCATGGCCGTCCTCTCGCTGCTCATGCTCGCGATCGGCGCCTACGACTCGGACGGGTTCCAATGGCTTCTCTGGATCGTCTATAACGTGAGCTACAGCATCGCGCTCTACGGTCTCCTTGTCTTTTACCTCGCGACCAAGCACATTCTCGCACCATTCTCGCCCGTGCTCAAGTTTTTTGCGGTCAAAAGTGTCATCTTTCTGACCTTTTGGCAGACGCTGCTCATCGACGACCTTCCCGAGATTTCCAAGGAGCAAGCCTTCGCCTGGAACGACTTTGTGCTTGCACTCGAGATGGCTCCGGTGGCTCTCATGTATTATTTCTCCTTTGGGGCTGGCCAATTCCGGGTACTTATGACTATGGTTCTATATCTATATATATCGCGAAACAATGTGGGCATAGAACACGTGCGAAGCGATTCCGGCGTCCGAAGTTGTCAAAAACATGAAGGAGGTGCTGAGCGTCCAGGACATTGTCGCTGACGCGTACCACAACTTTATGCCGAGCTACCAAGACTACATGCTCCAGCGCGCCGACGACGAGTTCCCAGAGAAGATCCGGACGCAAACCTTCCTGGCGGGCAACCTTGACGCCCCCACGACGACCAAAGAACAGGGAAGCGATGATGCCGGGCTGCGCGTTGCCGTCGACGTTGGCCAGAGCGGGGAAGGCAAGCCGTTGGCACCGTCCACAACCTCGGAAGCTTCAACGGTCTTACCGGACGACGATGACGAAGAAGAGACGGTCGTCGAAGCACCCAAGCAGGTGCTCTCACCTCGGGTGATGTCACCGCGCACCCCGTCGATGCTCGACTTGGAGGTGAAGAAGGAGTCGATTGCGATGCCATACTCCATGTCGGACGAAGACGAAGACGAGACGCTTCTGGATACGCCTCGGCGCCACACGGACAAGTCAAGTCTCCTCAATTCGTAGCCAAAGAAGTGTACATGGATGCTGCATGAGAAGAAGCGAGCTAGCGTAGGAGGCACCGCCATGGTGACTCAAATATATAAGTATCTAGTTCGGCAACACGAGAAGAGAACTAAGCGTATGGACTCAGTGGGAAATTCTAGTGATTTGCGAATTACTGAAGGTATGTAACCACAGTAGCCACGCTGTTTCATTCCATCAAACAGGAAAAAGACTGGGCGATTCGAGTCTATATCAAGTGGCTTTCGTACACATGGGCACATGGGATCTTCGTTTGGGCAGTCAAAAGTTTATCCACCATATTTTCAGAAGTCCACAAGTCGGTGTTTATCGTGTGGCTGTGATGAGTCCTATCGAGCCTAGTAGGTGCTGCCTATTCCGCACTATGGCTTAAGTGGGCTTGGCGAGTGGCGACTCCTTTAGCCGTCGACTGAACGGTGTCGCTTGAATATGCTTCTTGTTAGCTCCGTCTGCAGCTTCGTCACCGGCCTTCTTGTCGTTGACGGACGGCGCCGACAAAGACCGTTCCAGAGTCTTGGTCTACCAAATACTGCATCAATATCGCTGCATCCAAGCTCCCATCATTGCGTACCGACGCATCGTCGAGTGGTGGTAGCTGTTTTTTGGGGTGGGCAACTTGGAGGCCGCCGGCGCGCCCGCTCCAGAGCTGCTCCTTTTGCTTTGCTTTTTCCATTTCGATCGCGGCGAGGCGCTTGGATTTTTGCAGTTTGGCCCACTCGCGCTTCTTCTCGAGCGCCGCTGCGTTCGCCACTTCCAACGTCGTACTCGTGCGCTTGGCAAAGAGCTTGGTGTCGCCCGTCACCGACGATGGCACTAGACAGCGAGCTCAGAATCATATGTCGAACATTCCGTGCATACGCGGTGCCACCGCCACATGGTCGATCGTGTCAAGGTCCAGCGCCAATGACGACCGCCCGGCTTCGTTCTCTCGTACGTCAATGACGCAAATGGTCTCGACTTGGATGAGACCGTCGGCGTTCGCATTCGACGGCTGGGCACCAAGCGCTTCAATCT
This sequence comes from Saprolegnia diclina VS20, assembly GCF_000281045.1. Lineage (NCBI taxonomy): Eukaryota > Oomycota > Saprolegniomycetes > Saprolegniales > Saprolegniaceae > Saprolegnia > Saprolegnia diclina. The sequence goes on from NW_008246069.1 coordinate 893,210, forward strand.
TGCCGCCTGCGTGGACGTAGACGTGCTTGATACGAGGGTTGCGCCCGAGGGCTTCCGAGAGCACGCGGACCCCGTCGTCGCCAATGCGGTTTTTGCGTAAGTCAATATGACTCAGCGCGCAGGTCGAGAGCGCCAAGATAGCTGCTATCGCGCGGGCCCCTTCGCCTACCCATACAAAGTGCATCCCCTTCACAAATGCGACCAACGGACTTGTGATGGTATTCGACTGCAGCTGGAGCTCTTGGATCGAGCTGTTGTTGCGCAAGAGAGCCGCAATTGCGTGCACTTCTTCGTCGCCGACGCCGCTTTCTGGCAGCTTCAAAACGACGCGGGTGCTCTCCACCGGCGTACGCGACTTGATCTCGTGCACGTACCTACCAAACATGAAATTTAACAATCATAACACAACTTACCGAAGGAGCGTTTTCCGCTTGGCGTCTTCTTCAGCGTTCAACCGTTCTTGGAGCCACTGGGCCTTCTTGCCGACGTGGTCCAAATGGTCTTGCTTGGACGCAAGCATCTCTCGGACACTAAGCGTCGCTTCTTCGCTCATCATGAGTTGATGCACGAGGACGGCGAGTTTCTCGACGAGGCGCTGCTTGGTGTTGGTTTGCTTTTGTGCCCACTTGAGGAAATGGTTGATGCCGAGCTTGTCGAGGTACTCTTGACACCCATTGTTGCTGCGCTTGGGCTTGATGACGAGGAGGCCGCCGTGGGAGGACCGACACTCGACGAAAAACCGGCCCGCGGCTTCGTGCTCCTTGTCGTCCGCTGGCATGTCGTGGGCTTGGTTGCTGCTTTGGCCCGAGTCGACAATCGCTATATCGGCGCTTGGCAGCGTCTGGTTAAGCAGCTTTGTGGTGAGCGCGTCGAGCTTGATGAGCGCTGTATCCAGCTCTTCCTACAGAGGATGCGTTGAAAGTCGTGACAGAGGACGCGAAGTGTACCTGTTTGCAGCGCAGCGCTTCGGTGACGACACGGTTGCTGTCACCGGTCGTGTTGAGCTTTTGCGCGAGCTCCGTGTTCTTGTCTTGGAGACTCTGGATCTGTGCCTGCATTTTCTTCATGTCTTCTTTCGTACAGAGCTTGGCCTCTTCGTCGGCTTGCATCTTGTTGAGGAGAAAGCTCAATCGCGAGCTCATCGTTTTGAGCTTCTCGGCCAATAGCGTTCGCTCTTCGGTCTCTTTGAGTTTCGCTTTCACTTCGTCGCGGCAACGAATGCTGAGTTGCGCGTTGTGTTTTTTCAGCGCCTTTTCCAGAGGTTAGGTTGGAGCATATAGACCTCACGTCACCTGGAGCTGTTCCAAGAGCACATTCTTGTCGAGCTCTATTTTCACGCGACTTTTGCCTTCTTGCGTCACGTCTTTGAGCAAGCGCGCGTTCTTCTTCTTGAGCGACACCATTTCCATCTCCTTTTGCTTGAGCGCTTCGAGCGACTTGGTTTTACCAAGCTCGGCGAGCTTGAGTCGCTCGAGCAGTTGAAACACCTGCCAAATGTCGTTCCATGGTCTCGCACTGCGCACAATCCTCACCTTTTCTGCCATTTCCCGCAGCTGGTCGGCCGAGTCACGGTTCTCAGCCTCCATGCGCGTACGTTCTTGCTCCGCCTTCTCCAAGCGTGCTTGAAGCGTATGCTTGTCGGCCACCAACTGGTCGTTCTCGACCTAGACGCACGCAAAGGCTATCAGTGGCTTGCTGACACAGATTGCTGGTGGGACTTGGAGGTGTTTGTTGGCGTCCATTTGACTGCGCTTGACCTTGCTCTCGAGCTGCAGCTGCGTCTCGCGCTCCTGGCCTTGCTCCAGCAGCTGCCGCACGCGCTCTTCCATGCCGTGGAGCGTATCATCGCTTTGACGCTTGGCTTCGTCGAGCGACTGAATCTTCTCCAATAGCTGATATTGCTTTTCCTTTCGAACCTACACACGCACCACTTTCCATCATGCACGCAGGCAAGACCAAGTACGCGGAGTTGCTCGTGGAGCGACTCGAGCTCGACTTGGGCCTTCATCTTGAGCTCGTTGTTGGACGTTCGCAGCTGGTCCGTGTCGATGCGGAGGAGACGAACTTCTTCGGCGCGGAGCTGGCTGTCACGCACGGCGCGGCCCGCAATCTCTTCGTGCGTCTTGGCCGTCGTCAGGAGCGACGCGTACTTGCTAGCGAGCGCATCGGCATCGAGCTTGATCGACGCGTTCTCTTTGGCGAGAGCGCCCGATTGGCTCTCTTCAATCTCGAGCAGCCGGAGGAGCTCGCCGTTGTGGTCCGTGAGCACCTTGATCTGCTTTTCCTTCTCTTCCATGCTGTTCTACGCGCCGCAATAGCATCGAGTCCCACAACCATCGACGTACCTCAGCTTTCTTTAGGTGCGCGTCCGCAGCCCGCGCGCGGCTCTGAAGCTCAAAGTTGCTGTCCCGAAGACTCCGGTTGTCGTCCTCGAGCTGCAGCTTGGTCATCTTGAGCGATTGAAGCTCGTCGTCCATGTTGTTGAGCGTGTTGAGGAGCTGGTTGTTTTGCTCGCTTAGGATCCGCAGCTGCTCGTCCTTCATCGCCAGCGCCTCGAGCGCGCGCGCCTCCTTGTTGGACTTGGCCATTGACGCGCCGCCTGCGAGGAGCGATGCGGCCTTGGTCACCGAGTTGGACCGCCCAAAGACCTTCTACGACACGTCTCGTATTGCTGTATACTGCAGATACAGTCGTCTACCTGGTCCTCTTGGCCCGTCTCGTCCATGCTCTTCACGGCCGTCGGCAGTCGGTTACCGCCAAGAATAAATGCGGCGCTAAACGACTCCCACAGTGCGTGAAACGAGCCGTCAGGAAAGTAAAATGTGACGTGTGTGTACACGATTGTCATGTGCTCTTGCATCAAGTTATCAACGTGCGAATCGCAAGATCGATAATGTGCTTTAGGCGAGGAAGGTGGGAGGCAAGTCTACATAATAATCACCGAAGTCCCCTGTCGCTCGCAGCACCACCGTCACTTGAACGCATTCATGGTCTTGCTTCGTTCAATATGATTCCATCGACTCGTGCCAACTCCGACGTAGAAAGCGGGTTAACTGCTCTGCGATGCTACCACGTCATTCCACGACATTATAGGAATTGCAATTCTACTCTCGAAAAGTTGCGCTTCCATGACCAAGCTCAAGTCAATGAGGCAACTACGCAGTCAGGCGTACCGCACAGGCCGTCTAGATTCGTTTTTGTGCATTTGCCGCAGTAGAGACATTGGTCTCTCGCAGTGGGCGTAGGAACTAGGATGCTTCTCATGTGGCTTTCTAAGTAACGTTATATCAAGTAGTACATGGGAATCTTCCATCCACTCAATCCAGCGCTCGACTAATTAACGATGCGCCCACACACGCCTAGAATTCTCGCCATGTGCTGCCTTGTGCAACCGGCAAGTACGCGTACTATGCCCCCTCCTTGGCAGCGTCAATTGCTGCGTACGACGTAGGATTACTTGTAGGGCACCTCTTGCCTTGCAAAACTTGGCGGTACGGGTGCAGCTGCATTTCTTTCGGAGAGCGCGACGAAGGACCCCGTCGAATGTCCCTGCGACAATGCCGCGGCGAGCGCCAACAATTGCAGCCTCAATCAATCCATTTCAACAACCCAGCATGTGGTTGGTTTGGCTCCCAGATGTGGCGTTGCCATGGTTGTTGCCGAGGTGTCATCTTGTTGCGACCGCAATTGTTGAATGGACAGCCTCGCGTGTTTTTGTAATATCCTGATGCTTCGATCATCTGTTGTATGTCGTGCGGCCGTCACGCAGCTGCCATCTTGTGTGGTCAAAGCCCCAGCTCATTCCACGACGGTGGTGTTACTTGATCGAAACGTGAGCGTTGTGCTCGGGCTCACGACCTCGCAGTTTCCCATGCTCGGGCAGTCGCCTTGGCTCCGTCGCAAGCGCCACTGTATCCACACGTGCGTCTGTCGCGCGAGAGGTTTTGCATAAACAAAGCGGGGTAAAAGTACTACGGTTGGATTTTCAATTGCAGTGTCTTAACCCATCTTGCCGCTGTTGTTTAATGGGGTCTTCGAGTCAAATGGATGTCATGAAACGAGCGGATATGTAATGAGCTTCGACTTTCGTCGTTCTGGATGGGCACTTGGCGACGGAACGGACTCGAAGCGGACCCTGCAAGTTGTCGTCCACACTGTCGTCCACGGGCGAAAGGCGCTCCTCTGTGAAAGGCGCTGCATCTGATTCTACTAGTAGCACGTACCACGTACTGCTCACCGGAAGCGATTACGCACAGTACAATGCAACGATCTGGGCGGAATCTCAAATCGACGGACGCTGCTTGGGTGCCTTTGACGGGTGAGTCCTGAGATGTGCCACGCCTGAACCCATTCGCAGCAACAACGTCCCCACTTTTGCTTTTGCTCTCGACCGCCATGGTGGCTTCCAAGCTCGCAATCCTGTCGTTCCTCGCGTCGGCGACGGCCGCGAGCATCTTCGACTACCCGGCGTACACGATCCCGGCGTTCGACCTCGACAACCTCTCGGACGCCGACGCCAACGCGCTCGTCGCCGCGCTCAAGACCAACGGCATCGTCAACCTCAAGAACATCCC
>NW_008246069.1:898763-899391 GCF_000281045.1 Saprolegnia diclina VS20
GCTGCTGCGTGAGCCAGGGTACGGCGGACGGTATTGACTGCTGGATGGTGTGCGTGGCGCCGTTGCCGGTCGATGTGTGCGCGGTGCAAGAGTGCCAGGGCCAGGCAATTTCGTGCAAGGTGCCCGCGACGAAGCCTCCGACGCCTGCGCCGACGCCGGCCCCGACGGACGCTCCTACCGCGGCTCCCACGGCGGCTCCCACGGCAGCTCCCACTGCTGCTCCGACGGATGCCCCTACATATGCCCCTACGTCGGCCCCTACGTCGGCCCCGACTTCTGCTCCTACGTCTTCCCCGACGTCTGCTCCCACGGCTACTCCCACCGATGCCCCGACGTCTACCCCCACGGCTACTCCTACGTCTACTCCCACGGTTGCGCCGACGCCGGCGTCTGGCGTCGACATCCAGTTGTGCAGCTTCACTCAAAAGGTCCTCTCCGAGTACAACAACAAGGTGTACGCTGACGTGATTCGCCACAATGACAACGAGAAGCTCGTATACAACGCCGGGCCTCTCGAACCTACACACGCACCGCTTTCCATCATGCACGCAGGCAAGACCAAGTACGCGGAGTTGCTCGTGGAGCGACTCGAGCTCGACTTGGGCCTTCATCTTGAGCTCGTTGTTGG
>NW_008246069.1:899491-900539 GCF_000281045.1 Saprolegnia diclina VS20
ATGCAAAATCCACTACCTCTAGTCACTTGTGCCCTGGCAGACTAACGATAAACATATTTGTACACAGTCCAGTACTCGTATCACACACGGCGCATTGGGCGCCACTGCCATCCAGGAGGTGCATGGTGGCGCATCTCTTTGATGGCGCCTTGGGTCTTGGCGACGAGGGCCATTCCATTGCCATCGATGTGGTCGCGCGTCCCCGCCCCCACTCTGTTGTCATTTGCTTCGCGCCCACGACTGCGACGCAACGAAAGAAAGGTACCACGCCAAAAACTACTACGAAAGAAATGCTGTATCCTCAAGATAGTGATATAAAGAGGGGACTAGTACAAGACTGTGGCTAGCAAGATGATGACGGCGCCGCTCAATGACACCGCGATGGAAGATGACGGTACTGCAGGAGTTGACGTCGGTGTTACCGTGACAGTGACTGGCAGCGTGATTGTGATCGTTTTAGGCGCAAGTGTGGCGTTCGTGGCATTCCGAGTGACAGCCGGCGCTGATGTTGTCACGTTGAACGTGGTCGGCAATGGCGTTGTCGCATCGTCCTGAGGGGCTGATGTGATTGCACTCGACGTTGGTGCTGGCTCCGTCGCGGCACTTGAAGAAGCACTTGGCTCGGGCGTCGGCAGCGAGTCCAAAACGGGCGTTGGTTCTGGCTGCGTGCTCGGTTGGGGCTCCGTACTCGGTTGGGTCTGCATGCTCGGTTGGGGCTGCGTGGTCGGTTGGGGCTGCGTGGTCGGATGGGGCTCCGTGCTCGGTTGGGGCTGCGTGTTCGGTTGGGGCTCCGTGCTCGGTTGAAGCTGCGTGGTCGGTTGAAGCTGCGTGGTCGGTTGAGGCTGCGGGTTTGGTTGCGGGTTCGGTTGAGGTTGCGCACTCGGCTGGGGCTGCGGATTGGGCTGCGGGTTGGGCTGCGGGTTCGGTTGCGGGTTGGGCTGCGGATTGGGCTGCGGATTGGGCTGCGGGTTGGGCTGCGGGTTGGGTTGCGGGTTGGGCTGCGGGTTGGGTTGCGGGTTGGGCTGCGGATTGGGCTGCGGATTGGGCT
>NW_008246069.1:900845-903043 GCF_000281045.1 Saprolegnia diclina VS20
GGCTGAGGTTGCGGGCTCGGACTAGGGTTAGGTTGCGGTTGTGGTTGCGGGCTTGGCGCCGGTGCCTTGGTGGCCGGCGTTTTGCACGTGAGCGCTTGACCAACGCACTCGGCGACCGCGCAAACATCGCTCGCGAACGGAAGCGTGCACACCATCCAGCAGTCGATGCCTTGCTGCTCCGACTGCTTGACGCAGCACTTTTCGGCCTTGCAGTCGTCGGCTGTGTGTTCGTTGTTACACTGAAACATGCACTCGTCCTTGGTCTTGGAGCAAGACGGGCCGGGTGCCCAAATGCCCACGGTGCACGCGCCGTCCATGGCGACAAGGCTGCGACCGATGGGGCACGCCAACGACGCAATGCCGCTGTCTTCGTTGCGCAAGTGGCGCGCGATCGATTGGCCATACGCATCAAACGTCATGCCCGTGTTGGCCATCTCCACGTGGCCCTGAAGCAGCAGCATGCGCCCCGAGAAACCGCGCAGCACCGACGACGGCGCATTGCGCGGCATAATCATCCCATGAAGGACGGCGGGAAACGCATGGCCAAAGTTGCCCCAGTCGCGCAAGCCCTGGCCGACCATGATGACAAGCTCGTCGTCGCGTAGCACCGGCCGGACGCGTCGATTGTGTTCGGCCGCGAGTTCGATCACGAGACCTGCGTCAGGGTTCGGGTCCGGAATCGCAACGACCGAGCCGTCCGGTTGGCGATCGTAAAAGAGAGGCGCCGACGTGAGCAAGAAGAGACCGTTGTCCGTGTGCATCTCGAGGGACAAATCGTCATCATTCTTTGAAATCGTCTGGTTGGTCGATGGGTTGGCGTAGCCGTGAAAGTGGTCGAGGTGCTTGCCATCCGCGACAACGGCAGCAAGGGGCGTCGCTGCCGCCGTCGCATTCGCATCGAGGGCCACGGCCACCGTGCGCGCGGTTGCGTCCAAGAGCGTACTGTAGGCATCGTACGCAGCTGCGTACGTCGGGCACTGCGCTCGAAGCGCCTCGGAAACGCCGTCGTGGACACTGGTGCTAAATGTCTGTTTCTCTGTGAGATCCCGGAGCTGCTTGTAGAGGCGGTCGGCGAGCGGCACCGGCGACGAGAGGCAAGCGGCGGCCGAAGCCATGTAGGCCTGGCGGGTCGACGCAAACTGCGGGATGTTGCGGATGGCGGCAATGCCGTTGGCTTGAAGAAGGGCCACGAGACCGCTCGGTGCGTTGATGTCGACCGACGGAAGCGTATACGACGGGTACTCGCTGGCGACGACGGCCGCGACGGTCCATGCAGCGACGAAACCTCGCATTGCGTGTGTTGGTTTGCTGGCAAATGTGCGAATGGCGGGATCACCAATCACCTCCAAAGGTGAAGCGACACGGCACGCTTCTGGATGGTAGAACTGGGTGGCCAAATGGAGCCTTTGCACCAAGCCTTTTACAAGCCCGAGGAAAATCGTCCTCCACTTGTTCTGGCTGGCAGAGCTCTGCAAGGTGCCCGTCTGCATAATTACATGCGTATCGGCACGACGAGCATCGCAGCGCCATGGACGGTGCCGACAGTGTCCCGAGATGAGTGCGTGGTCGGCTCGCCCATGACCTGCAACACCTGTCCGACCTTGCTGCAATTGTTGAATGTGCGAAGTTCGAAGATGAAAATAGGTGGACCGTCCCAGGTGAAGCGTATTTTTGTGACGGCTTCGCACCACAAGCGTGCACCGCCAGAGCGAGCGACACGGGTCCTTCCTTTCCAGTTGGGCCCTTTCGTAACAGCCACGGAGATTGTGTAGTTGCATCTATAACTAACTTGGCTTGGCTTTGACGTCCAGACTTGTCAAACAAGGCTATTCAAGAAATCCAAAACGAGAACAAAACATTAGCACTTGGCAGCACATCGCGCGCTACACGGCCGAGAAGATATAACGTTGTTGCCTCGGTCATTGGTCCAATCGTAGCCGCAGCTCCGACCGACGTCGCAACTGCATTTGAGGCGGTCCAGCCAGCACCACATGCTTTGCGCGCAGCGGACGTCAGCCTGGCCGCAGCACGGCGACGGCTTTCATCGACGCGACTGGCTCGCCACTGCTGTGCGCCGAGCAGCCAAACCGGCGGAACGGAAAATGTGGCCGAGGCAACCAACGACCAGGAGCAAAATATCGACGCCGAGTGCCGCAGCGTCCTCAAACGATGCACCAGGCCATGAAATCAGGGTCTCG
>NW_008246069.1:903449-916105 GCF_000281045.1 Saprolegnia diclina VS20
ATGAAATGAAGGTGGCTGTGGCCGTCGCTTCGTTGACGATAGTACTGAGCTTGGCGCGTACCAAGCACCGACTCGCCCATGTGGACAATCGTAGTTATTATTATTCTTGGAGGATGGATGTGGCTATGGGAATACGTTCTGCACTCCGTCTGAGATAAAGTGCTCTTAGGCGTCTCCGCCGCCTCGTTGCCGGCGCCATACTCATGCGTGTCATTGTCGAGCGCGCGCAAAAGCATCAAGAATAAAACAGTGCAATTTCGTACAGCTGTTTTATACAATTGCAAGATGAAGCATAAAAAACTATTGATGTGTTTGATTCATCCGTGCTCCACACTGTTATAAACGGTATAAAACAGTCTATCCAATATGGCGCCAACGACACACGGCACAAAAGCCTCGTGGCCGGCGTGTCCTCCGCTGCGTCCCCGCCAGCCGCCTACTACTCCCTACGCCACACGCGCGTCCTGGCGTGACGCGCACTAACAGGCAGCGTTACGGGATGCGGTCTCAACACGCTCTTGGCAAGCCGATGACATTCTGGCTACACTGCGACATTGAAGCCTCAGGGTGTGGAAATTCCACACCATGCATTTGTTTCAAGCGTTCCACAGTGGAACGCTTGAAACAAATGCAGGATCGCACTAGTGCAAAAGGCGACGCCAATCTTCATGCTGGCATGAGTCGAGCTGTTAGGCTTGCGAGCGTTCTCCTTTCAGCAATTGTGGTGAGCATGTGCAGCACGGTGTCGCGGCGGCTGGGAACCCAGGCGCGGCCACGTCGGCCTACACGAGAGGCAGCATATACTTGGGCCCGAAGTCGCGCGTGGGTCAAAAGACAAAGCCTCGCTTCAGCCGAGGAGGGCGTCGATGACGTTGTCGGGGATCGCACACGCAGGATGCGCCACGCAGGTCTCAATCGGGTTCGTTAGCGTCCACTCGTCATCTTCATCCCCGCTGTCTGGCATGGCATCGTCAAACTCGGTGAGGAAGAGGTCGTAGACGCCGTGGCCAAGAGCACATCGGCAACGTGCGCGTCCCACGTCTGCAGCGCATCAAAGGCGAGTCGTTCGCCGCCGTCAAGAAGCAAATAACCAAGTCGATGCTGCTCCACCCGTGGGGCTGCCGCGATCGCGGCAAAGGTGACAATCGCGTCGCGTTGAGACGGCGGTGACGTCGACACGCTCGTCGGCAGGTGCGGGATGCAAGACGAGTGCGATGCGCCACCGCTCGTGATGGGCGCTGACGTCGTCAACATGAGCTCGCCGCCGTAGTGCAGCGAAGGCAGGAAGAGAATGAGGGCGCCAAATGTGTGTAGGCGCAGAGCTCTGCATCGCAAGCAGTGCATCGCCGCTCCCGTGACATCGACCACGAAACACATATGTGGATGGCGTCGTCCAGCCCGAGGTTGGTGCGGACTTGATCGATGAGACTCTTGCCCGCGTCGTGCCACCACACGTCACTATTGTCGTTGCTACGCGGGAATCGCGTTGCAGTCGCCACAGAGAGCAGTGAGCTGCTGCACTTGCTCGTCCGAAAGGAGCCAAGCGAGGACGCCATTGACGCGGAGCAAAGGAGCTTCGTTGTCATCCAAGGTTTGGTGCTTGAGGAGGTACTTGGTGAGCTGGACCTCCGGGATCGCATCGTCGTATAAATCGTAGTAGTAGGGCGACTCATGCGTTGCCACGATCGCGCGCTCCCCAGGTGTGCTGTGCTGCCACGAGTGCTGCACGAGACAGGATTCCGGATAGAGTGGAATATCCGTACTGGAGACGTATGGTTTCCAGGATAGTGTATCAAACACTGTTTTGTACACTGGCGTGAATCGTGAAAAAACTTGAAGCCATGGCGGCGAGCAGCTGGGACGAAGGGAGCCTCCCGTGGGCCACATTCGTCGAGGACCTGCGCGTGGTTGGGCCGCATGGCCCTATGTTTGCTGGCATCATCGTCTTCAACCCCCAAGGTATCGTGCTCCACGAAGAAGGCTGGTTCAACACGACGGACGCGGCCTCCAAGATCACGCTCTTTGCGGCGTCGACGGACGACGCCATGGCCAGCTCGACGATCGCACTCGGCAGCGATACGTTCCAAGTCGTGCGAAACGACTTTGGCAATCTCGGGGCTGTTGGCCGCCACCAGCGCACGGGGCTGCTCACGCAGCGGAGCCGGGTTGGCGTCGTGGCGACCGTCATCGCGTGGCCCTACCGCCTGCCGACGACATGGGCGACGATGGAAGCCTTTGGGCATCGCCTCCGGTCGGCTTCGTAGGATATCCTTTCAGAAGCACGTAAAATATTAATTTAAAGTGGTAGAATAGTACGGATCGACTTGGGCGATCGTGGTGGTTCTTAAAGCTGAACGTCGTCCAGGGCGTGGCCGCCGGAGGGGACGAGGCTTTGCACGGACGCGTCGCTCGCTGTGGGCTCGTCGACTTGGGACGCACGTCGTTCGAGGAAGGCCTCGGGGTACACGACAGCTCGCGTGCTCTGGCTGAGCTCGTTCTCGACGGCGGCGTACATCCAGCGGTAGTCGACAGGCTTGTCTTCGAGTTTCGACGGCTGCGGTGCTTCCCATAGCAGAATCTCATCGTCGTTCGCATCGTCGTCGTCTTCGTCGTCGGTGGTGTAGGCGCTGTCGGGGCTCGGCAGATCAAACTCGTCAAAGGCCGCGCCAAGGAACCGGCCGGGGGCAACGTACGGAAGCTTCTTTGCGCTCGTGATTGCATGCGGCTTGGGCTGGAGCGCAGCTGCGAGCACATTCGACATGGCATATAGCTTTCGGTGCAGCCACGTATTGGTCGTCGTCGGACTCGTCTTGATCGGGGCGCGCAGCATGGCAATTGCGAAATGACCTGGCGGCTTCAACGCGCTATGTAATATTTCACATACTTTAAATGCCAACTAATAATGATATGTGTATCCTGGTATCGAACACGACGAAATCCCATTTTAATTGGTTAACGCGCGCGTCTATCAAATACACATCTGATTCGCGTTAGCAACAGCGCGTTGGTCTTTGCAGTTGCATCCGAGCAAGTTATGGTGGCATCCGCCGGGGCACCACCGCCAGTGGTACAGTACGGGCGCTGTACTCGAGCGCTGCCGCGAGTATAGAGGTGCGTGGGGAACGATGACGTCGTAAGTGCATCGCTTAATGCGATGAAGCGGCCAGCGATAGCGAGGACGACTTTGTGGGTCGATCCCAGCGATCACAACGTGTCGCGGTTGCAACGCCCGTGCAACGGCGACATGATCTGCCATATTGCCATGCAGCTGCGACTGCAAAGCACGGGCTGCTCAGTTCCGTTCGGCCTGATCGAACACAACGATGCCAGCTGACGATGGTACCCGCATCTAACAGCATCGAGCATCTCTTGCATCTTCAGGTCATTAACGCAGGGCCGTCAACAACTGGTGATAGAGACGACGCTGCAGTCGCAGAGATCGCTGCTGCTCAGTAGGAGGGTGCTATGACCGGGTGGCAGCGCACCAAGCAGGCTGCTGAGGGAATCTGCAGCGTTTGTGCGCGCTTCCTGATGGGTTCACGAGTGACGACGTCATGGACCGGCTTCCACCCCCAAGTAGCCATCGCCGGAAGGCGATGGGCGGAGCCGGGACCCGACGTGCCCCGGGGTCACGCAACGTTGGTGCGGTCGTCATTGGATTAGGTAGGATTCTGAGAAGCGAGCGACGATGCGCGCTAGTTACGGCGAAGCCTGGAGGCTTTGGAGCTGGTTCTTGAGGTAGTTGCGGGTGAGGAGGCGAAGCATGGTCCCGCCGCAGCAAAGGACGATGCTGGTCTGCGTCGGATCGTACTTGACGACCCATACAACGAGCGTGTTGGCCGTGTTCTTGGCGTCCGGGATGAAGCTCACCATGGCTTTGTAGCCGTGAAAGAACCAGCCGCGGCTCGCGAGCTCGTAGTGCACGCTTCCGATGCGGTCGCTCTCGTTACCTTGGTCGGGCGGCGCAAGCACGCTTAGCTTCTCCGTGCCTTGGTAGCTCGACCGCGTCGCGCCGACCTATTCGAGGATGAAGATCGAGGCTGGATCGCCGAGCCTACCAGGGCAGGGCCGCCCCAGCATTGCCGCAGCCATAAGGCGTAGGCTTCGGCGGCTGGTATCCGCAGAAGCACGCTGACCTCGACCTCTTGGCCATCGGCCATCAAGAAGCTCTCGGCCCGCGCGCGGTTCAAATACCGCTCCATGGCACTTGCGCGATGGGTCGTTGGATGGAAAATAGGCATTGTCCTAAATTGCAAACTTCAACCAGGCATCTCGTTGGATCGCGCCCCGTATCGTAAAACGCACTATTCCATACAAATATAAGGTAAAACGTAAACTATCCAAATATAAAATCCAATAAGGTGGTGCTATCAAAACCCCTTGTACTCCAATTCGGATTGTTCCGAAAGCAATCGACTTGGCGTCCGCCCCACACACAACAGTATCCAAGAAAGGCAACACGAGCAAGCATGGCGACGCCAGCCTACGACCGCAACAACATCTTCGCCAAGATCATCCGCGGGGAGATCCCGAGCTACAAGGTCTTTGAGACCGAGCACGTGCTCGCGATCCTCGACGCCTTCCCGTGCACAGCGGGCCACTGCCTCCTCATCCCCAAGGCCGAGGGCTACGCGACGATCCTCGACATGCCGCCGGCGCTCGCGGCGCAGCTCTTCCAGGAGCTGCCGCGCCTGGCCAAAGCTGTGCAAGATGCATTCCAATGCGACGGTATCAACATTGTCCAGAACAACGGCGGTGCCGCGGGCCAAGTCGTCTTCCACACGCACATCCACGTCATTCCGCGCTATGAAGGCGACAACCTCATTCGCCTTCCGGGCGGCAAGGAGATGATCCACAAGAGCGAAGCGGACACGGTCCTCGCGCAGATTCAGGGCTGCCTCTAAAGCAACGCCATTGTGGTTCCATGTATCCTACTACATACGGCCGTGTGCTATTAGTTGGGGTACCGACTAGAGATTGGTGGTCGGTGGTCGCGACGGGAACGCTGGCACAAAACGTGGCATGGCCGGACCGCTTACAGAAGCGGTGGCCTCGGTAATGAACGGCGTCTGGAGCGCGTCGTCCTCGACGGCGGCCGTCCCCTCGAAGAAGCCTTGCATGCTGTTGATCTTGCCAAAGAGCAGGCGCAGCACACGCTCGCGCTCCTCCCAGGTGAGTGCACGCAAATCAACTTTCTCCTTGCACCCAAACGACGCATTGTTGCTCGTCGTTGCGGGGTGCACGTGCTTGAGGCGCGGGAACTTGAGCCCTCGCTCGGCGGCTGTCTAATACGACTCGCAATGTAGGCGACGCAGATGTCAGTCGTACAACGTACAAGCTTGGCGTCTTGGCGCTTCTCGACCTCGATGGCTTTTCGCCGCTCGTCCACGAGCTGCTCCTTGACAATGTCGAGCGAGTCGAGGAAGAATTGCTCGACCTATTGCAGCTCAACCTCAAAGCTCCGATACGAATGTCTGCCTACGTCAGTGCGCTGGTCCAAAATGGTCTGTGCAAGCCGCTTCATCGTCCGCAACTCTTTGTTTTTGAGTTTGAGCAGCTTCCGTAGTCCGTCCGCATCCAAGCTCACGTCGTCGAGCTAGGACTCCATAAAGTTGAGCGGTAGGACCATACGGGTGCGTACCTCTTTCTCAGTCTTGATGGTCAGCGCGTGCTTCTCCTTCTCAAACGTGCTCACGACTTGACTGAGCGACTTTTCTAGCGTCTTGACTTTGGCTTGCAGCTGCTTGATTTCGCGCGTTTGGCGCTGGCCGTACTTGGCGTACTCCTGCTCCTTATCCGCGTGCAATTGGAGCTCTCGCTGTAGCGCCTTGGTCTGCTCAACGAGTTTGTCCTTCTCGCGCTGGAGTTCGTCGGTCATTTGGAGCTGGAATCGCAGCTCGTCGCCCATGCGTTTGTTGTCCGTGACGATCTTGCGCGTGTCGGCGTCGAGAATGTTGCGCGCATCTTCGCGGGACTGCTGTTTGATCTTCTCGATGCGCTTCTCCGTGTCCTTTTGGGCGCGCGCCTTCTCTTCCAAGAACTTGCGCTCCAAGACCGACACCGCGTCCTTGTGGGCTACCCGCTCGGACTCGAGCGCGTCCGTGACCGCGTTGAGCTTCTTCTCGAGCGTCTCGCGCATGTCGCGGAACACCTCGAGCTTGGAGAGGTCTTCCTGCGCAATCTTGAGCTTGGACGACAGCGTCGACTCGAGCGATCGGTTGGTCTCTTTGAGCTGCTTGGTTTCCGAGTCGTACTTGGTGTGCCAGGCTTCGACGTCGTCGGTGTGGCGCTGCTTGGTGTCGTTGAGCTCTTCCGTGAGCTTGGCCGCAATCTAGCATTCTCCATGGCGTACATATCGGCACATGCTGCACAAACCTTTTCGCGCGTCCCAAGCTCGCGCTGGAAGTAGGCGACGAACTCGTGGATCTCCTTCTCGCCCTTGGCATGGAGAAAGCGGAGGTTCTCGTTCTCGGCTTGGAGCTCTTCGATGCGCTTGGCGAGCAGCTCAGCCTTGGACGCCTCCACTTGGCGGTTGAAGGACTCGATTGCAACGAGGTTGGCTTCCTTTGTATCCTTGGCGTCCTTGGCCTCCTTGGACGCCATGGTGCTGGTCAATGCAGTCTCAAGCTGCCAGCTAATTTTGGCGACCACAACATCCGGATCCGGATACCAAGGGCTTTCAACAACCGCACTGTGATTGGCCATTTAATCAGCCATATTGCTCGTCTTTTTATCCAATCCAATGCCTGATATCTTGCATGCCCGCAGCGATTGGACAATAAGGACCGTATTGCTAAATCCAAGCATCGACCGGAGACATGGGCTGGCCCGCACCACCAACGACGGCGTCGACGGCCGACGTCGACATGGAGAGCCCGGCGACCGTGGCGTCGACCCCGAGCCTGCACATGCGCAACCTCGTCAATGAATGCTTCCCCGTCTTCGAGGCGCTGGCGCAGCGCAGCCGCTCGACGCACCCCGCGGAGCTGCGCCCGTTCGTGCTCGCCGCCTCCAAGCAGTACCGCGCCGCGATGCGCACGTGCGCCAACGACATGGACACGAAGCAGCTCGACACGGAGGCCGACCTTGTCCACATCGTGAAAGCGTCGCTGGCGCTGCTCCACTTGTGCGAAATCCTATACCTCGATGCGACGAACGTACGCATCCGTGTTGCACCACGATGGCCTCGCCGCTGACGATCGCTACGCGTAGGAGACGGTGCTAGCATACGCCTTTGCCGAGTGGATCCAAGAGCACTACGCGGCGATGGAGATTGAGGACATGGACATGACCTTTTTCGAGCTCCAGACGCAGCTCGGCACGTCGGTCCACAACGTCGACTTGCCGCCCAAGTACTGGCCGACGATCGTGCAGCTCATCCTCGCGGGCCATGGGCGCAAGGCATGGGAGCTTCTGAGTCTCTACTCGCATGCCAACTATGCGCTCGCGACGCTTGAACCCTTGCGTCAGGTGCTCATGCACATGCCGTCGCAGTCCTCCGACTCATCGTGGCCGGCGTGGCACGACGCATGCCGAACGCTGGCTGCCGGCGACCTCGCCAAGGACATGCATTTCAAAATGATCCTCCATGTCCTCACGCATGGCGGCGCCGACGCGGCCGACGCGACGCCATGGTACATGCAAGCGGTCGCCCGCTGCGTGCTCGAGGACCCCAAGGTGCACCTCTCGCGCACTGCGCAATGCACGCGCCTCGTGACGCACCTCCGCGCGTCGCTCTCGCCGCTCGGTCCGTTTGAGGAAACGGTGGTCTCGCTGCTCGAGTTTGACTTGTCTTCAGCGCTCGAGGCGGTCCAGCGCATGTGTGCGGGCGACTTTCCCTTCTTCCCCGCGCATCTCATGGACCTTCTCTCGCATGCAGGGCACGTCGCCCGCTCCGAGGCCTTTGTCCTCGCGTACGTCGACGCGCTCCTCGTCAGCGCCGACCCGAACGCAACGCTGCTAATCGCGTACCTCGAGACGTGCCCGCTTGGCGGCGGCCCCGTGTTGCTCTCGCTGCTTGACGCGCAGCGCCGGTCGAAGACGCTCACGGACTTCAAGGCCGAGAAGCTCCTTTTGCACGCGCAGACGTACGGTCTCCGGCACTTTGTAAAGCAGTTGGCGCTGGACCGCGGTGCGTACTGGACGGCCAAGGGCCGCGTCGGCACGGCCATGACGTGGCTGCTCCGCGCGCGCGATGCTGTCGCCATCGACGGGCTCTGCGAAGCCAACTGGCGGGATGCGACACGGCTGCATCACATTGCCGACGTGCTCGAAGCCTCGGAGCAAGCTGACGCGACGGCGATCACGGCTTTTACGGTGGCGTACCACGAGCTCCTCCTCGTGTTTAGTGACGTGGCCGAGCTGTCGCGCACGAAGCATGTGGCGCTCGCCCAAGTGCAGCAAGAGGCTGCGAAGCGCCTCGGCATGCTCTGCCGCAGCTGCGACATTCCGACGTCCATGTGGCCGACGATCCTATCGCTTGTAGACCAGCTCGTGCCGTTGCAGCCGCCCGTGTTTACGTCCTCGGACCTCTACGCTGTACTGCAAGCCATCCAAGACCAAAAGCTGCGCTTTGTGCGGCTCTCGGACGACAAGAAGACGGCGACCGAAGGCGCCGTTGTCGCCGCCAGCCTCGGCGTCCAAAAGCAAATCGCGCTCTGCTTGGCCAAGGCGCTCGTCCTTGACGTATAAGGAATGACTCCGCATCCAACACTGAATGACGACTGATCTTTGCTTGCTAAGCAAATCTTTTTGTCTGGCATCAACAGCCAAGTCACCAGTACGAACAGACACCACGGCGGGGACCGAGGTGTCCGATCAGATCATTCCAGTCGCTCCAAGGACGCTCCGAGTCGACGAGTGATTTCCAGACCGAGGTACGAACACCTAGTACACTCGACGTCGGGTTGGACCAGTGTAGCCAAAGAAGCTTGGCGGACTTTAGTACAACCTCAGTACTCCAGAGCATCGACTCAGAACTTATGGAGCCTCAGAACGTATCGACTAAACGACTACTTGGAGGGGAGGTGTCGGCTTCGGAGCTCCTCCGAGGTGCGCAGAATGTCCGACACGATCGCCTGCATAGCGGGGGCATCGAGCGAATTGGCGTCGCGGATAACACCATTTTCCGCTCGTTTCACGGGCCGCAGCGGGCCGAAGGAGACGTGGCGGTCCAGCGACCGCCGGCGAAGGCGAGAAGGCAACACTAGTTTCCATCATGAGCCGTCCTCTGTTCCAAGCAACCGTACCGACAGCTGCGGCTGCCTCGGGTCGATGACTATGATATCTATTGTTTCAGACAGGCGTGAACGGGAAATGCACAAAGCGTACGTTTTGAGGAGCACATCGCCATCGACTTGTTTCGTGTGCACGAGTACCTACTCGTCGCGCTAGATCGAATTGGATTCAAGAAAGAGCTACATGGAGTGTCGAGTTGAGACTCGCGTTTTGCAAGAGATACCGGCGTGACGATGTGCCGAACCGTCCGACAAAGTCGGCGACGTCAATCGACACGACACCGAGACGAGTGTGGCGACGGCGACTCGACGTCTCTTGACGCACGCTCAAGCGCACACAGCGACTGGTGACGACAGCGTCACGACTGACGGGCAGCTCGCAGCGAGGCAGGGAGATGCGCCACGATGGCCACTTGGCGCATTGCTCGACGACAGCCACGCTGGGGCTTGTGCCGTGGCGGCCGTCGTCGTACGTCCAGGCACAGCTGATGGGGCGACTGTGGGATTCTGGAAGGTTGTAGCAGCCTTCCACTTGAAGGTCAACGTCGACTGCAATACGCGGGCGTCGCTGGAAGGACAGCATCGTCTCTTTGCTCGACACACGCAAGCACTCGCCTCAGCGTTTCAACCGCATCCAACCGCCAAGTTCTTCACGAGTGTCCGTCTCGAACCGTTCGGTTATCGCACCCCTTGTCTTTTCGCGGAATGCGCACAGAACTTGTCTGAAATGTTCCATGTGTGAGTCTCCAGCGTCCACGACATATCAGTCCACAACGGGCTTTCTTGAGGACTTGTCTCTCGTCTTCATTCTGCAGTCACAACAAGCTCCATATCAACGTTCGTGCGACGTCACCCCGCATACATCTCACCACCTAAGAGGCGTCGAAGCAAGTTGCGAGACGAGTCAACTGACTTGGCGCTTGAGACCGCTCTCTTCACGTGCGTCAAGCCCGTGGTGCCAAAGTGGGAGAATGCGATGCCAGCAACGGGACTTGGCGCGCGTCCTACGAGACAGTACGTTCCGTGCTTGCAGACCATGGACAAAGCGCATGATGTATTGATGGGCATATGGCCGAGGCAAGAAACTGCGGCTACTGCAGTTTGATGATTTACTCTACAGAAACTTGATCAACACCGAACGTTCAAAAGATAGAAGGACGCACTGCGCGGCGGTTCGTTGAGCAAGTCCAAGACGTCGGCCATGAAGTCCCCACCCTCTTTCTTGTACTTGAGGCCCGCGTGGATGGCTTCTTCAAAGATCTAGCACCACAGTTGCAAGATATATCACTATAGGATTGCCGGCACCTTGACGACGTTGGTGCCGTCCGCAGCCGACACGAAGTGAAAGCCGAGGTTGTGCGTCTCGGCAAACTTGAACTTTTTATTCGTGACTTCGAGGTCGACGTCGATTTTGTTGGCTGCCAGAAAGCAAGGAACGTTCTCGCAGTATTCTCGCAGCTCCTTGTACCAATCGGCCAAATGCTGGTACGTGGTTTTGCGCGTGACGTCAAAGACCTAAACACCGCCATCGCCGCATGCTTTCTACATTGAACGTTCGCACCAAGATGCAGGCCGAAGCACCAAAGTAGTACGACGGATGCATGCTCGAGAAGCGTTCTTGGCCTGCCGTGTCCCAAATGTCTAAGGATACGTGGCATTTTGTGCAGACAGAGGAGGCAGCAGTACCGATTTTGGCCGTCGAGCCATCGTCCATTGGAAATTCTTTTCGAAAGAGCGTGAGTGCAAACGTCGACAGCTAAATCATGGAGCTCGCATGAGGCATTGCGTTCACGTAGGCGAGAGATGCACCTGCCGTGGCTGGTATTCGTTCATCATGAAGCGTTCGACGAGCTTGGATTTGCCAACCGCCGAGTCACCCAGGAGAATGATCTACACCGAGGACTGCCGATACGATACACGAAGCGAGTGTACCTTGAGGTCGGCGTCGCCGAGGCCATCTTCTTGGAGGGCCTTGCTTTCGTCGTCCGTCGGCATCCCGCTGGCACCGCAAAAACGTGTCTCTTCGTTGCAAGGGCGAACAGGATCTTGTCACTTCGCATTTGTATTGTATAATACAGTTCCATGTACTATCAAAAATCACAGGTATATAATTTAATAGAGGATATCCTGTTTGAAAGGTATTGGCTTTGATGTGCTTGAAGTTGCAACGCCAGTCGTATTCCGAGGCTATACGATGAAGCTGCAGGCGGATGTACCCATGGACGATGGCGTGCGCCGGATCCAGCGCTTCTGGAACGACTTCGCCGAGGTGTACACGGCCGAGGCCAACAAGACGCTGACAATCCAAGGCTCGCGCGTCCTGCACGCCCACATGGACCTCGACACGGCGACGCGGGTGCTCGAAGTCGGCGCTGGCGCCGGCCTCGGCACGGAAGATATTCTCTCACGCCTTTCGCCACATGCGGCTCTTCTTGCAACGGACCTCGCGCCAGAGATGCTGCAGCGCCTTGAGCGCCGTCTTGCGCCGTACCAGGCGACGCGGAAGATTGACGTGGCGCTCGCCAACGGTGCGTCGATCGTCTCTTTTAGAGTCTCAGATCGAGCGTATAGCTCAGGAGCTGCGGGGTCTTGAAAACGGCGCCTTTGATCGGTACATTGCCAGCCTCGTGCTCCAGCTGACGCCGGACCCGAACGCGATGCTGCAAGAGGCTGCGCGCGTGCTCGCCGAAGATGGTATCGCCGGCTTTGTCATTTGGGGCGCACCCGAGCACAGCGGCGTCGACACGCTTCCAAGCGACATGGAGAAGGCGTTGGACATTGGTGGTCGTGGCGCGCTGCATCCCAACTTTAACCTCGGCTTGCGTCTCGACGAGCTCAAAGCCACGATCAAGTCGATCGGTTTTCGCCATGTCGTCTCGTGGCCCGTCTTGCTCGTGGAAGAAAAGTGGGACGGCGCCCGCAACGCTAGCGCGTACGACGCTCTAGAGCCTGTAACACTGGCGGACTTTGACGGGGACGCGGCTGCTGCGGATGCCTTCCGAGTGCGCCGCCATGTGTGCTTGACGCAGCACTCGAACGAGTGGCTCGCGACCCGCGAAATGCCAATTGGCCTGGAAGTCTACATCATCTTAGCGCGCAAGTAAGGACCAACAGGAAACGCTGTGTCATAATTTGATTTTCTCTGACCTTGGCGTGGCGGAATGATACTTGCCACGAGGCGTCACGTCTATGAAGGACAAAAATGCGCAATTTTTGTCTCAATCGTCATCCAATGGGAGGCCTTTCTTTGACTGCGCTCGAGCAACTATGGGGTCGTCTGTACAACTTCACAGCCCAACATGCATGCCTGGTACCACTAGAATATCAAGGATGAATCAAAGTCGACTGTTTGATTCGAATTAACATCGAGACACTGATGCACGTGGTGAGCGTCTACGGGTTGCGACCGCAGCACATCTG
>NW_008246069.1:916341-957764 GCF_000281045.1 Saprolegnia diclina VS20
GCGCATCGCGCAAGAAAAATAGCAAAGGACACGACGCCGCGTGCTGCTAAAAGTAGCTCGAGCGCAATGGTCGACCAACCTCCGCCACGACACAGATTTTGCCCCGATTGGAAGCTGGTTCGTCGGTTGTATGTTCTCAACAAGGCTAAGAGCCTTTGACTAAGAGCTGTGTGCGTGTCATTGAGCCATCGCGCTGAATAAAACCCAGTGAATGTGAACCCAATCAGCGGTCAACACAAGCCCTTGACCCAATCAACGCCATCTTAGCGTCGGTCGCCAACCTGCACGTCCTGTAGCCACCCAACGTTAGTTAGTTTGACAATTTATGGCCTCCTACCTTGCTTTTTAGGCTGATGAAATGCAATGAACCAGTCGATGCGAAGACACTTGCGGGGAGAGGGGCTTGTTGGTTGGGTGTTGCTGAGCTCTCAGTGCGTTGAGTTTTTTATATCGGCATCGCAAGGTCCGTCTCGAGTTGACGAAAATAATTTTCCCGCGTGGTAGATGGTTGTCAATCTAATGTGTACCAAGTAGCTTGAGGTGCAAGGTCTGGGTCACCAGCTCGACGACTGTGCCATGGTTCAAGGACGGCCTCGCATTTCGTTGCACCAAGAGCCGGTCTGGCTTGGTGCGCTTCGACGACGACGAAGAAGCCACGGTGGCCACCAAGGGGTCGACCTCTTTCGACATGTACGCGCGCCGAAAATGCCGGAGCAATCTCTCATTGTGCTGTTGCATCGTTTGTATCCGGATGGTGACGTGGCACTCTCCCACCAATCTTGAACAGGCAAAACTAGCAATCAATGGCATTGTTATCACCAAGTCGTTGCTGGCACATTCCAGTCGTATCGATTAACCCACAAGTACTCTAAATCATGTGCCCCCACCCTGTGAGCGTTTGCGGTGCATGGCGCCGTGCAGCGACAAAAGACTATTGAAATCGATTTGGTAAAAGCGTCTTGTAGGAAAGCGACAGGGGCGATGTCAAAGCTTATGAGCAATGAGCTTTTGTACGATGAGCGTGCAAGTTTAAACCGCAATCACTTTCATATCGACGAGTGCCATCGACAACAAAACCATGCACCGCTTCAACGCCAACCACCTCCAAGACGTCGCCGCCGCCCGCACTGCGGCCGCCGACGCCAAGTTCCAAGCCGAATTCCCGCACCTCCACCGCGCCGAGGTGCGCCGCAAAGCCAAGATTGCGCTCGCTGCGCCCACGCGTGCCCCGGCCACGATGCGTGTTCCTGCCAAACCAACGACAACGCCGGTTGCTGGAAAGCGTACAAAAACACCCGTCCAGCCGACGCCATCGATCAAATCGACGCTTCCGGTCAAGCCAGTGCCTCGCTCGGCAGCGCGCGCACCCAAGGTTCTCGCACCTGCAACGACCAGCACGGCGGAACCGTCTTCGCCGGCGATGCACCCTTCGCCTGCGCTCATCAAACCAACTCGCTCGTCACTGGTGTCATCGCGCCCCGTGGCACCAGCTCGCCCCGTAGCACCAACACACGAACCGCCTGCTGCGGTGGCGACCACGGAGGCACCGGTCGTCGCCTGCAGCTGCCAGCCCGTGATTGTTGCGCTAGAAGACGAGAACAGTCGTCTCAAAGAAGAGCTTCGGGTCGCTCACATCGCTTTGGCTGAGTATGCAAGCAAGGTGCAGCATCTTGAGGCGGCTTTGCGCGTGTCGGCTCCCATCGATACGACGATGCCACCGGCGGCTGCGGTTTCCATCGCTCCAGACGCCAAGCTACTGGCTTTTCCCAGTGAGGGCACGGCTCCCGACAGCGCTCCAGCGATAATGTTTCCAACGGGTGCTTTACTCGACCCGCCCGCGGCCAACGCCAACGTCGAGCCATGCAGCAGTGCAGCCGCAACGAGGCGTCTTTGCCCGCGGTATCACGGTCGCCGGCACGCCTCGAAGCGAGCCACGCCGGCCTCGCCAACCTTGGCAACACATATTACATGAATGCCACTCTGCAGTGCCTAGCGCACACGCCGCCACTGGTCGACGCGCTGCTGTCGGAGCAGTGCGAGTCCACCACGGTCAATGCTCTCACACGCGTGGTCTCTGGCATCCTTGCAAACGACGCTGCTTCGTACCACAGCGACCAAAAAGCCTTGGTACCACCGTTCCACTCGCCCACGACGCAGCAAGATGCGAGCGACTACCTCGCGTGGCTCGTCTCGGATCTTGAAGTCGCTTCAACAATTCCCGAGGATGTTTTCGGCTCGTACTGACAGCGACGAGCACCTGTCCCCACTGCGGCCTCGAGTCTGAGATGTCAGATGCCTACCGGGACATTTCGATCGCTGAAGAGACGACCTCGGTCGCTGCTGGTCTCGCGACGTTCATGACGAAAACACTCACGCGGACATGCGCCAGCTGCCTCATCTTTGGCACCACCAAGCAGCACTGGACGATACTCCTCGCGCCGCCCGTGCTCATCCTCACGCTCAGCGCAACCAACTACAACGTACAGGACGCCAGTCGTGTGGTCGTGAACGAGATATTGGCGCTGGGTGCAACGACCTACCGCCTTGTGGGTCTGGTTGGTCACCGCGGTACCTCGGTCCTCGGTGGCCACTACGTCGCATATGTGCGCCGGTCAAGCGTCTGGCTTTGTATGAACGACGCCCTTGTCTCGGTCGTGTCGGCTCGCAAAGTCTTTGCCCAGCGCGCCTACGTCCTCTTCTACGAACGCCTTGCCGACGACTCGTGAACCAAGGTTCCATCGAGTCCCATCCACCAGTTTGAGCCTCCGCACAGCGTCATGGACGAATAGCGTCCATACGCAAACCGTACAATATGGCTAATTGGACGAAGAACGTCCATCCTAAGATATCTAAAAAACCACAAAACTTATGGTTGCCCATTGATCTTTTATAGTGCGTATCATTTCCATAACAATATCATATCTGAAGGGTATCCATATCGAAAGACTTGAACTTGGAGTTTTGTCGACATTTGCCGAATCTTGATGACGTCGCAGCCACCGCCCATCCCGCTGGACGACGCCGTCCGCCAGGTCCAGACCTTCTGGAACAACTTCTCCGAGACGTACACGGCTACGGCCAACAAGCGCATGACGATCCAGGGCTCCAGCTCTCTGCACGCGCACTTGGAGCTCGACGACGCCACGAGCGTCCTTGAGATCGGCGCCGGCGCTGGCATCGGTACCATGGACATGCTCTCGCGCCTCTCGACGGAGCGCGAGACGCGTGTCTTGTCGACGGACCTTTCACCCGAGATGCTGCAGCGGCTTGAGGCGCGCATTGCGCCCTTCCACGGCAAGGCCAAGGTCGACGTGGCGTTGGCCAACGGTACGACCTGCTTCCTGCTCCTCGCTATCGCTTCACGCCATATGTGCCATAGCGCAAGAGCTCCAGGGCTTGGCCGATGCGTCGTTTGATCGGTACATTGCGAGCCTCGTCTTGCAGCTGACGCCAGACCCGGACGCAATGCTCCGTGAAGCCTACCGCGTGCTCATGCCAAAGGGTCTTGCCGGGTTTGTCATTTGGGGCAACCCGGAGCACAGTGGCCTCTTTACGATCCCGAGCATGATGGAGAAGGAGCTCGACATTGGCAACCGCGGCGCCCAGCATGGCAACTTTGCGCTCGGTTTGAAGCTGGACGAGCTCAAGGCCAAGATGCGGAAGCTCGGTTTTAGCAGTGTCGTCTCGTGGCCCTTCTTGTGCATTTCGGAAAAGTGGAGCGGCGAGCGCAACGCCGAGTACCACAACCAAATGTACCCGCTCTCGCCCGACCAATTTCCTGATGACGCCGCTCGCCTCGCAGCGCAGTGCCAGCGCTTTGAGACGATGACGCGCCTCTCCAACGAGTGGCTTGCGACCAAGGGCATGCCCATCGGTCTCGAAGTGTACCTCATTATTGCGCGCAAGTAGTACTTCGCAGTAGCAGCAATGATACCTTCTTTGTTTCTTTGGTTGTCGACGGCTCGTGATACAGGTGGCAACTACATATGGCGTCCACGGTGTGAGGACAGATGTCGGTACATGTTGATGTGACGTATATGTCCGTTCTACACGACCAACGACAAGTGCATCAGAGATTAGGGTAGCGTGCAAGCAAGCAAGGCAGTTCTGGGTCGACGAGGTAGCATTCCTAGCAACAAGAGACTTGTATTTCGTTGCTCGTCTTTTGTGCTGTAGTAGGATGGGCCATAAGCGAGGTTAGAGCCCTTTGTTGTAGGTGGCGAGACGCACGGGGTCGCCCGAGACGCGACGCGCGCTTTGCAATTCGGGCTCGAGGTAGCCGACCGACACTTGCGCCGACTGGCGAAAGAGACCAAACGTCAATGGCACGGCGCACTGGATCGCGACGGCCACCATGGCGAGCGTCGTGGGCAGGCGCAGGCGCGGCCGACGGGCCCAAAAGTCGACCTTGGTTTCGAGCATCCGCATGGCCAAAGGCGGGAGAATCAAAATGGGCGCGGCCGCAAAGATGCGCCCGCCAATGCACGCAGCGACGGCAAAGAGCCCCGCGCGCTTGCTCGTGCCAATCCAGTCACCGTCTTCGTTGTACACGTTGACACCTACAGTAGGTCCCATCGTGCCGAAATGCAATGGCTTTGAAACACTGCACCGCGAAGGAACTCAGATTGACGCATAACGGTGAGGTTGAGGACGTCGGCGGCAGCGACGGCGGCGAACGGCGCCATGCGCAGTAGGACGGGATGGCCTTTGGCCTTGGCCCACGAGCGCACGCCGAGCTAAAGGACGCTACGACGCCTGTTGTGTGATCGACGAGCGTACCGACGCGCCGACAGAGCTGGCGGTGGCGGCGAGGTAGGCAGCGATGCGTTGGTTTGTCGTGTCTTCGTTCGTCGCATTGCGGTTGGCGTAGTAGTGCAGGGCATTGTACGTTTGGTTGAGCCTAAGATACCGGTATGCTGATGCAGATCCAAACCAATCAACCTACCACTGCCAAAAGACGGTCGAGCGCGCCGTCGAGGCTAGAATCATGCCACAGTCGAGGCCGAGGTTCATGGGCACGATCATCGACACACGGAGGGGCAGCAATACCGGCGCGCCTAAGCTTCATGGTGAAGAGAAGCGACATGAAAGAGCATACCTGTGTCTGGGTGGAGCACTGCGCGCGTGAGCTTGAGCGCCTCTTGGTACGCAGCCTCACTGGTCGATGCGCCACGTCCTGCGCAAGCAACATGAGCGTACACTCGGCGAAGGGCAATGCAGGTTTACGTCGCGTGTCCTCGACGAGGCGCCTAGCAGCGTCGACGGCCTCGGCGGATGCAAAGGCGCAGCGAACGTCCAGCATATCCCACGTCTTCTTCACACGCTGGCGGTACGTGGCTTCGTCCGGGTCGGCAAAGAACTGCCGCTGCTGACTGCTGCTCCCGCTGCCTCCTGGTGCCATGCGATTTGCGATCTTCGTTGATGTGCCGGATACCGTTGTCGTCCGGATATCCGGGCGACTTGAAGCGCGCCGCCAAGTGCGTCACGCCCTCGACTGTAATTTCCGGGAAATTCAATGAAATACCGTACATTCAGAACTGGCAACGAGAGATCCTCCCCATGGATCCTCCCACGGTTGCTTCGTCACACTTCACAATCAGCTTAAGTAGTGGTGGCGGATGAATAAACTCATGCAGAGCCTACTATTCGTCAACGGCTGGGTCAAAGCTTTCTGCAACCAACGACAATACTGCCAAGTCTCGCCTGCAGAAAAGTGAACGTTGAAGCAGTGTCATTGAAGCGCGGCTCGTTGCGGGTCGCATGCAATATTTACGGCCACGCTGGTGTCTGTTTGGGACTCCCACTTGTACGCGCAACTCTCCTATTTAGTGGCATTTGGATCGGAATTTCCGCCAAACGTCGCCTTTTAATCCGGTTCCAACGGCCGCTGCAACGCACGTCGACGAGTCGACGAATGCGATGAGGGTGCTGCTCGCCTGGCAACGGCAGCACCTGCGATGGTACAGGCTCCAAGGTCCCAGCCCCCTCACGCTTGGCGTCATCGCGAGGTGTTATTTTTAAATTGCCGTAAAATAATATATGGCCCAGCCATAGGAACCTTGGGGTTTGTATATGGATAAAAAAACGCTCCAGTCACCACCTGGCGGGGAGATCGCAATTTGCAGCGATGGCCGACGCATGGGACCCGACGCCGGCCGAGAAGGTGTACACGTGGACGCTCATCGTGATGTGTCTGAGCCTCATGCTCTTCCTCCTCGTGAAGCTCGGGCATGGCTTCCGCAACAAGAGCAAGAAGCTGTCGTGGGCCACATGCTTTGACTGCATTTGCCTCCTCTGGACCATCGTCCGCGTCAGCTTTTGGATGTCGCTCGAGCTCCGCGACCACATGACGTACCTCGAGCTCTACCTCCTGTACTGGTTCCCGACGCCGATCCAGTTTGCCAACTTTGCGCTCCTTGTGCTCTTCTACATCCAGGTCATCACTGGCTCGGCATGGCACTCGACGTGGCGCAACGTGTGCGTGCCTTTGTACCTCTTTATGACGCTCTGCATGGCCGCGTTCACTGCGATCTGGGCCTTTACGTCCAACTCGAGCCTCGAAGACGCGTTCAAGTACGGCGACCAGTACGACCAGGAGATGTACAAGATCTCGGCGGTCAAGACGCAGCTCGAGTACTCGTCGATCTCATTCTTCCTCCTCTCGTTCCTCTTTGCCTTCTTTGGGTGGAAGCTCGCGCATGTGCGCGACTCGACGCGCCACCGCCTCCTCATCTCCAAGCCACGGGTATACATGATGCACGGTGTTCCTTGCCTCATGCATCGTAGAGCGTTGCGATCTTCAACTCGCTCCTCTTCGTCATCTTCTTTACGCGCTCGATGCGGGATCTCGCAACGTCCCAGAACTGGCTGCGCTTTAGCGTCCTCAATCCCGTCGACCAGTTTGGCCAGATCACGAGCTTTTCGTATTTCATTCTGTTTGTCGTGTGGGACTTCCTGCCTACCGTGCTGCTGCTGCTCCTCGTCTCGACCGAAGCAGGCGGCGTCGGCCGTACGCGCCACGTGCTGTCTCTAAGGTCTCATGGCGCTTGGGTAGCGCCGCGCCACAACAAGGCCCACGACCGGCAACTACCAGACTTTGGCATCTTCCAGGTCATCAAGACGGGCCATGTGGCCGAACGCGTTTCGTCCGAGACGTCGCACCTCGCGGCGAGCCCGAAGCGAGAGTACGGCGCCCGCACAACGCCCATCAACGTAGCCGACCAGCAAAAGTAAAGACTCTCCATGTATACACTGGCTAACACGACTGGTGTAGGTCGCGCTGGACACGGGGTGGCGACTTGTTTCAGGACCCACTGCGGTACGACTCGGACGACGGGAATGGCGCGACGCCCACGTACGTCAACAGCCTGAACAGCGAGAGCTCTCTCTCGGCCACGAGCTCGTACGACCGCGCGTCGAGCTACACGCCGCTATAATTTTAAAACCAGTACAAACCGCGAGACGACCTGTGCAAATAAGCCATGGCGTTCGTTGCCACAACGTCGACATGGTCTTATAGTCTTATACCATGGTTGAGGGTCCGAAGACAAAGTCTTATACGGGCAGAAAGACCGGGGTCTAGTGCAATTGGTCTTATCGAGCAACATGAAGGCTGGGCTGTAGCCTGCGGCGAAGCTGGCAGGACGGCACAAAGTTATAGGACAAGCTATAGCTTTCCTTTGTGGGTGTTTGATTCAAATAGCCGGGAGCGCCGGATAAAGATGTGCTGCGGTTGTTGAAGGCGCACGAGATTGGCTTGTTTTGGCCAATGACGACAGCCCCATCAGTCTTCCACAATGGCACGGGGAGAGAGCGCGCCGCTCGTGGCGCCGTCGACGCCCAAAGACGAGTTCCGTCATCTCTTGCTCCTCGCGCTGCCTCTGGTACGCATCCTTGCATGTATGTGCCGTCATGAGACTCGACAGATCGTCTCGCAAGTGCTCGAGTACCTGCCCAACGTCGTCAACGGCATGCTTACGGGGCATCTGGGTGCGTCAGCAGCGTTTGGCTACAGGTCGACTCAATGTCACTGCAGACACGACCAGTGCGAGCGAAGCGCGGCTGCTCCTTTCGGCGAACGGCCTCAGCGGTCTCTACTTTACTGTGTTCATTTACAGCGCCGCCATCGGCGTCGGCACGGCGCTTGACGGCCTCTGCGCACAAGCCTACGGCAAAGGCGCCATCGACGAGATTGGCGTCCTGCTTCAAACGGCCTGCATGGCGTCGTCGGCGCTCGTGTTGCCGCTCATTGCACTCTGCATGTTTTCCAGCCATCTTTTGCTCGCCTTGGGCCAGCCCCTCGATGTACACGCTGATCCATAGAGATGTGCTTTGCCTCTATGTATGTAGGTGGCGCTGGCGACGCAAGCGTACACGCGTCTCATGGCCATCGCGATTCCCTTTGTCTTTGGCTACGAGATCCTCAAGCGCATCCTGCAGGGCCAGAATGCTGTTTTGCCGATTGCCTCTGCCTTTTTCGGGGCCAATATTGTCAACGGCGTCGTGTCCTACGGCTTGCTCTACCATACGTCGATGGTTGGCCGGGCTCTTCTTTTCACGAGGCGTCAGCGCCAGTTAGGGCTACACGGGGTGTGCACTCGCGTTTCCTTGCATGTATGCGGCGGGCGGCGCGCTCTTGTACCCCAAGGTTCTCATCCTGTATCTTTGCTTGCGATCGAACGATCTTGTGTAGGTCGCGCAGCTGCAGCATTTGCAAGAGAGTACGTGGTGCTGGCAAAGTGCGTGGCAGCGCATGCCTCTCTTCCTTCTCCGGAGGTAATTCTGGTGCAATTCTACAGGCGAAAGCGGAGCCATATTTCCTTGCTGTAGCTTTTACGGCTGGGCGATGTTTGTGTTTGAGCTTGCGGGCGTCTCGATCTCGTCGTTCTTGGCCGGTGGGCTCCCGAATGCGACAGCCGCGATCACGGCCACGTCCATCTACATGGGGTTTCGCATGATCTTTTCCATGGTGTACCTCGGTCTTGGTATCGCCGTGTACGTCCGATGACCTAGAGTACACTCTCTAATCGTCACGTAGCTCGATTCGGGTCGGAAACGCGCTTGGTGCTCATCAACCACAGCGCGCCAAGACGGCGGCGTGGCAAACGCTCTACATGAGCGTCGTCTGGGCCATCCTCTCAGGGCTCGCCATGGTTCTTGTCGGGGGCTACTACGCCGAGCTCTACACGCATGACGCTGCTGTCTTGAGGTATTTGCCTCCAGCTCATATTGCGTGTTGCATGAGCCATTCGATGCTAGTCTTGTGAACGAGCTCTTGTGGGCGACGGCGCCACTGCAAGGAACGATGGCGATCTGGGGCGTCGTGCAAGGGGTCTTTCGAGGCAGCGGTACGGGACTCCTTGTGCTCGAGGATGCAACTCGATCGGACGGGTTGTAGGCACGCCGCACGAAGGCGCGACGCTCAACTTGATTGGTTTCTTCTTGCTTGGCCTTCCGCTCGGCTATGTGCTGGCGTTCCATGGTGGCTTTGGCGTGCTCGGTCTCTGGCTCGGCGTCTACGCCGGCTTTGGCGTCTGTGCGGCCTACGGCCTCTACTGGCTCATTACGGTGCAGTGGGAAAGCTTGGTGGCCAAGGTTGACGACACGCTCGGTGTCTAAGGGAGATGCCTGAGAGAGTCCACTGGAAGCATGACCAGGTTCAACAAGTTGAAGTGTTGTATGCGCTGTTGAAAGCTGGTGTCGCAGCATGTCCCTCCCGTTTGGCAACGACGCTCGCTTATCGCACAGTGCATCTGGGGACTTTGGACTAATTGTCGACACGGCATTCTCTGCTGGGCTACTAGTACTCGATCGGAGGTGTCATCACCAATGGTCTGTTGCCTGGGCAGTGCTGTGAGTGTTCAGGGTGATCACGGTCTCGAATGTGATTAGGATGTCTTCGCACAACTTTATAGTCCAAGCACGGTCTGGTGTCGAGCAGCGCACTTAGATGTGGTGCGAGGACTGAGCAAAGCTGAAGCAGCTACCGTAGAAGGCGCAAACCATCTGATTTGCCATTACACACGGCAATCTGGTCATTCCAATCTGAGCACGCATCCATTGCGGTCATCATCATTCGCCCGCTTGCATCGTCTCGAGCGCACCGATCCGCCGTGATGACCAAGAGCTTCGAGACAGACCCGCTCGTAGCGCCTACTGGCGGCGCTAGCAACGAGCTCCGCGTGATTCTCGCGCTCTCCGGACCTCTGGTGCGCACCTCTCGCCTTGTCCTTGCGTCTCATGGCGGCGTAGGTTGCGATTCAGCTGCTCGAAGTACTCCCAAGCTCCGTCAACGGCATGCTCACGGGCCACCTCGGTACGCCAACATACCTGTCTACGCGCCGTTCGATCATGGTTTTGTTACGTCTCTAGCGACGCAAGACTCGGAGTCGCAGCTTTTCCTGGCCGCGATTGGCCTCGGTGGGCTCTTCTTTACAGTGTTTGTCTACAGTGTTGCGATTGGTGTGAGCACGGCCATGGACGCGCTCTGCTCGCAAGCGTACGGCAAAGGGTCGCTCCACGAGCTCGGGTATATCTTCCAAACGGGTCTGCTCTGCGCGAGCATGTTGTACCTACCGCTGTCGCTGCTCTGCACCTTCTCAGCCGGGATTCTCCAGTACCTCGGCCAGTCGTACGAGGTATTTCGAGCACTTTTTGTATATATATTTTAACAATGAGGGTAGATTGCGCTGGCAGCGCAACACCTCACGCGCTACATGGTGCTCGGCATTCCGTTTGTCTTTGGCTACGAATTCCTCAAGCGCGTGCTCCAAGGGCAAACGATTTTGTACCCGATTTTGGCTGCAATTACGCTTGCCAATGTTGTCAACGGTCTCGTGTCGTACACGCTCATGTACCACACGCCCTTGGTATTCCACTTGTTCTACTTTTGTTTTGGACGATTACGTTTTTGGGGATTAGGGTTACGCGGGCTCGGCGTTCTCCGCGGCCTTTCTCAACGCCGCAGGCTGCGCCGTCATGTTGCACAAGGTGAGACAGCTCGAGCCATGGCACTCGCACTTTGAGTGGAGCTGGACCGAGGCCTGGCGCCGACTACCGCACTTTGCGTCCCTGAGGTATTCATATCGACGCGAAATTGTTCTCGATCAAGTCGTTTGTCTAGTGCCAACGGGGTCGGGATGGTGCTCTTTGAGCTTGTGGGCATGGCGGTTCCTTCCTTTCTGGCGGGCCGACTGCCGTCGCCGGCGGTGGCGATGAGCGCCAACACCATCTACATGGCCTTTCGCTACCTCTTTACCATGGTGTACCTTGGTATTAGCTTTGCAGCGTACGTCTGCAGTCATTTGTGCTCGCGTGCTCAATTGCTGCTGACTGCACGTAGCGGAATTCGTGTCGGCAACGCCCTTGGACGGGGCGATGCGGTCTCGGC
The DNA here is from genome assembly GCF_000281045.1 of Saprolegnia diclina VS20. Lineage (NCBI taxonomy): Eukaryota > Oomycota > Saprolegniomycetes > Saprolegniales > Saprolegniaceae > Saprolegnia > Saprolegnia diclina. The sequence goes on from NW_008246069.1 coordinate 927,731, forward strand.
CAAGAACGCCGCCACGTACAGCATCCAGCTCTCTGTCGCGTGGGCGCTGGTGGCGACGGTCGCCATGATGGGTCTCGGACCCTATTACGCGCTCGGCTACACGTCCGACAAGGCCATTCTGAGGTGCGATGGCCTTTGATAGCGACGCTCACGACGACTTGGTTAGCACGGCGAACGATCTCTTTTGGTACACGGGGCCAGCACAGATGGCGATTGGCATTTGGGGAACCGTCCAAGGCCTCTTTCGCGGCATGGGTACGCACGACCGAAGAACATGACGCGCGGATGTCACTGCGTTTCATTTAGGGCACCCGCACCAAGGAGCGATCCTCAACTTTATTGGGTTCGTGCTTGTCGGCATTCCGCTCGGCTATTACCTTGGTTTTGTGTGCGGCTGGGGTGTCGTTGGGCTTTGGCTCGGCTGCTACACGGGCTTTACGCTCTGTGCGATCTACGGTCTCTACTGGTTCTGCACTGTCGACTGGGAGCGCATGGTGCATGAGGTCGAGAGCACCTTTCACCAAACGGCAACGGCCGACGCCTACTAACGCGAAACGAAATAGACTCGAGTGTCTTTGCCGACTAGCTACCGAGATGAACACGAGGTGGCATGAGACTCTTCGTGATATGCAAAAAGAGGCGGCCGGGGGAAACAAGCGTTGAGTTCTGGAGAGAAGCCCTGTCTGCCCGATGGACTGCACGGAAGCCGTACGCCCCACACGTAGTATTTCCTGTACAATTGCGCCGGTGATGAACCAAAATCGACTGTTTGATTCGAGTTAACGTCGCGACATTGATTGGTGAGCGCTCTACGGGCGGAGGCCGCAACAAATCTGCTCGGGGTGCCAGAAGCAGTTCTGGCAAATCTCTTCGTTGCCGTTGCCACGCAAGGCCGGGTTGGCGCCGCCGCCTTGGACTGCGTCGGACTCGGCAGCGAGGGTCGCGCAGGCAAACGCGGCGATGGCGAGGAGCAAGAAGCGGAACTGCATGGTTGTCGTGGGGGGTACAAGCAAATTGAATTGTGAGCGCTGGGAACAGCAATGGGCTTGAGTAGCGCGCAGGAAAGGCGGCAGTGCACACTGGTACACGTGCTGCTGCAAAGTATCTCGGCACACCGGACGCCATGGCGTGCTGCGACGAAACAGATCCGGCACCCATCGCCAACTGGCGCGTACTCTGTCTGCACTCGACCCGCCGACCTCGAATTCGCTCACCTCGTTCCTCACGTAGTCCCGAGCCGCGACCACACGCCCTCCGCTTGACGTACTGGCCATGCATTAGGAAGTCCGCCATCTTCATCTTTTTTATTGCATGTTATATAGTCATTTCAACAACAATACGATATGTACTCGGCACGTCTCGTCGAATGAATTCAACCCACCAGGATGGATCTTCCATCCCAGTGGCACTGAGCTCTCGCTCGTAAGCCTCCACGTCCTTTCGCCACCCAACGTTAACACCACTAGGTTGATGCATGCTTGTACAGTATATATACTATCTACCACATGCCTAGTTGAGCTAAATGGAATGCACAGATCCGATTGAAGATGCACTGGGGGTTCCAAGGACCTGTTGTTTTCGGCATCTTGAATATGGAGCGCCGAAAATAAATTTTCATGGGCGGCATATGTTTGCCGATTTTACCAATTGGCTTGAAGATGCAAGGTCTCGGTCGCCGGCATCTGAGCTCGACGGCCGCACCGTGGTTCAAGGATGGCCTCGCCTTTAGTTGCACCAAATGCGGCAACTGCTGCTCTGGTCCGTCTGGCTCAGTGCGCTTCAACGACGACGAAGCTGCCACGATGGCTGCCAAGGTCGGCGAGACGCTCCCGGCCTTTCTCGACAAGTACGCGCGCCGACAAGGCCGCGGCAACCTCTCGTTCTACCAGCTCAAGGAAGTGCGCAAGAACAAGGACGACGGCTTCGACTGCATCTTCCTCGACCGCAAAAAGATTCGCGGCAAGGCCGTCTGCAGCCTCTACGACGCGCGGCCGACGCAGTGCAGGACGTGGCCCTTCTGGCCCGAGACGCTCGAGTCCCGAGCGACGTGGGAAAAGACAAAGGACTCGTGCCCGGGTATCAACAAGGGCACAAAACAATCGACAGACGACGTCTCGGCCAAGGTCGCAGCGACAATCGCGTGGCGCCGTAGCCTCCAGTACAAGGCGCCACTCAAGCGTGCGAACCGCGCTGCTCCAGCAGTAGCAGTTGATAGCAACGTCACATCTGAGTAGATACGATCGTCGTCCATTGCAGCAGAGAATAGATAGAGAGTCCACCGAGGCGATTTTGTAATGATAACAGGCTAGGTTCAATTCCCACTCTAGCACGCAGCTCGTTGGGCAACGGCAACCAACGAAGTACGCTGCACAACTACCTACCTATTCAACAGCTGTCATCTGATTTGAGCGGGTATAGTGGCGAAGGTTTAGGACTGCGAAACCGTGGAGTGCGGGAAGTGGATGCTAGGTTGAATGTATCAGCACGCGAGGCCTGGTCGGAACCCGAATGATGTCTACATACTGAGGCTACTCAAGCCCATTGCTGTTCCCAGCGCTCACAATTCAATTTGCTTGTACCCCCCACAACAACCATGCAGTTCCGCTTCTTGCTCCTCGCCATCGCCGCGTTTGCCTGCGCGACCCTCGCTGCCGAATCCGACGCAGTCCAAAGCGGCGTCGCCAACCCGGCCTTGCGTGGCAACGGCAACGAAGAGATCTGCCAGAACTGCTTCTGGCACCCCGAGCAGATTTGCTGCGGCCTCCGCCCGTAGAGCGCTCACCAATCAATGTCGCGACGTTAACTCGAATCAAACAGTCGATTTTGGTTCATCAAAGGTGTACTAGTAGTGTACATGCTCCAGTTGTACGAGATAGACATGCTGGGGCTGTGAGAGTGTATAGTCGACCCGCAAGGTGCTGCTACAGCATAGTCGGTAGGAAGGTCTGGGCCAAAGGCAGGGTCTCGCTTCGACCAAGATACCATGCCCATCAAAGAAGAGCCTCCCATTGGTGGGCAGGATGGGAAGGCACGATGTGTGGATTTAGATTAGCTACATTAATGTTTAATATTATACCAATAAATCACGCAACTATTATTCAATGGCACCAATTTTTGCAGCCATGGCCCAAGCAAACGTGCATTGAGCATGCAGGACCCTCTGCACAGCCCCAGTTCACAACGTTACGTACGGACGTTGCAGCTACAAAAGGTATGAAACCCGCGTATGCAGTCGCCTCGTATCGACCTTCGCGCTCGGCAGTTGCTGCGCTAGCCGAGCAGAAGCAGTGCAGCAGCACAACGCTGGTGTAGTGTGATGTGCCCATCTACCATACTGGCCGTCGCCGACTTGATGGTCCACACCGACCTGCACGACAGTCCCACGTGCATATACGCGTTGTCGTGGTACGTCAAGTGTTAGATTATCCCTTTGGTGTGTCTAACGCGCTGTTATAACGCGATGAATATAAAGTATGAGAGGGTGTCGAATGGGTTGCTAGAGGTGCGTGAAGTGAGGCCAGAATCCATAGAGAAACCCAATGAGAGATCTTTCCGCAATAGAAATTTCCAGTCGGGATGAACAGCGCCGAGAGCGACATGGCGCGGCCGCTGCCGACGGACCTCCTCGACCCCCTCGACAAGATGACCTCGGAGACGCGGTCCCAGCGCCTCATGGTACCCTTCCTGCCCCATCTCCCTCATGCTCACCTCCTCCATGCAGACGGAGCTGGCCGCGCTCTCGGCCGACCGCGATCATGTGATCTCGATGGAGTCGCTTACGTACCTCAGTGCCATGGGCCGCGTCGAAGCGATCAAGCTAGCAGTGGAGAAGCCTCTGGCCGACGCCCCGACCAAGGGGACCGACCGCGTCTCGGCGGACGCGGCCCGGCGGCAGCGCGTCGAGGAGCTCACGCGCTTCTTCATGGAAGCCAAGTCGGACATTGAGTTTGCGCTGAGCGGAGGCCTGGGGCGCCGCGAGCGTGCGCGACAAGACCAAATCGACTCGGACGGCAAGTCGGACGAGGAGAAGAGCGATGCATCGATGCAGGAGGCGAGCATGGACGACGCCACGCCCGACAGTGTGACCGACGAGGCGCCGCCCTCGGCCGAGCGCACGCATTTTCAGCTCCTCTCAGACCCGATCGACGCGCGGGTGTTTCACCCGCTCTTGCTCTCGATCCGCGACTCGGACCCGCTCTTGTACGGTACGATGTTGTGCCATCCCCTCGTGGCGGTGCACGACCCGCGACGCGAGAAGCAGCAGAAGGTGCAGCTTCCATCCAAAACAAAGAAGAAGAAGCAGAAGAACGACATTCCCGCAATGTACCAGCCCGACTTTGCGGCGCCGCTGCTCACCGACGACGAGGCGACCGTGCACGTCGCGCGCTTTGTGGCCCGCGCGTTGGCCGACGGCACGATTCCGGCGCTTCTGCTTGCAGCCCAAGTTGTGTTGTCGTTTGACCTGAGCAAGCAATACCCGCTTGTGTCGCACCTCAAGGTCCTGCGCGGCGAAGCCGCTCCGGGGGAATCAGCGCCAGCCGTGCCCAAGGTACAGCCCAAGAAGCCGCTTGTGCCGAGCTCCGACGTTGTCTTGGACACGGCCGACTTTATGAGCAGCGTCATGGAGCTCGAAGGAACTATGGGGCCACTTGCGGCGCTCCGGTCGCGCTTGGGGCGACTCGAAGATAGCATGGACGAAGACATGGACGCGATGAGCAACAGTAGTAGCAGCCAGCTGCCTCTCGAAGAAGTCGCCGACGAAGAAGCGCTCATGGCCCGGGCGATCGCACTCTCGTTGTCGCCCGAGCTGCAGGTGAAGGACGCCGACGCGATCGAGTCCACGGTCGATATGGACACGTTGTTGTCGGAGAATGCGCCAAAGGCCTTGCCGACAGCATACAGCCCCGATGAGCTCACGGCGTTTGCCATCTTTGATCTTTCGTCCGCAAGCGATGCCGCTGTCGCCGGTAGTGTCGTGCTGCAGTATCTCTGGACTGGCGTTCACGTCATCTGCCGCGAGTACGTTGAGCTCGCCGAGACCAAGCGCACCGTGTCCTCGAGCAACCCGATCGTACCCAACCCGCTCGCGTTTCTCTTGCTGCAGTCGATGCTCGCCCGGGTCGGAGCGCATGTCGACGTCTCGGACCGCGACGCGTTGGTGTTCACGTCGGGGGGCCTCGTGCTTTTGCATGCGCTTGATGCGTACCTCTTTCATGTGCATGTCATGGGCATTGCGCCGGCGTCCGTGGGCCTTGGCCAGTCATCGACGAACGCGAACCCGTTGCCACTGGCGCTCAAGAACGTACTTTTGCACTACATGGCGGGTCTTGAAGGTCCCGACGCGCCTCTCGACCCGATCGTGTTTACCGACGCCTCGGCGTCGCTATCAGCGTCTGTTGCACGGTACCGAGCGTGCCTTCCAGCGCAGGCGCGTGTGACGTGGGCCCGCGGCATTGCGCACTTTTATCCGACGCATAGCGAGCGCCACGCGCTACTACATTCGCTTCTTGAGCAGCTCCCACAGTCGCACGCACAAGTCGATTTGCTTTGTACCCGTCTCGCAATCCCGGACCTTGCGCTCGGGTTTGTACCTGTGCTGCACGAAGAGTACAGTGCCGAGACGAGCCCGCGAACGCTTCTGGACGACGATGCACTCGTAAGCTCCAAGCTTTGCATCTGGCCGCCGTCACTCGTGCGTGAGTCGCTCGAAGCGAATACGTGCCGTTCATCAAGCATTATGGACTTTTTGCTGACGGTTGCACCGGGTTTGTTTGACGTGACGACCACGAGAGACGCGTCGCTGGACACGGTCATGAGCATGTACGCGCAAGCTTTTGAGAGCCAAGCCGATGCGCTCAAGCAGACGTGGTCGCATCTGCTGCCGACCATGCAGAAGCTCACAGACTACGTCGCCAACGAGCCCGAGTTCCGCATGGTCGCGTTGCCGACACCGGCGTTTTCGTCTACGACGGTGCCACATCTCGGTAAGGCGCCCAACGCGCGCCTCCAGCTGCTCCGCGCGCTCCAAGATGGCCTTCTTGCGTCGTTGCATGGCTCGATAGCGGGTGACGAGCCGACGCGTCTCGAATTTGATGGTGCGCGCTGTGCCGACACGCTTACACTTGTGGACGGCCAATCAAGCGCGAAGCAACACACGGCCAAACAATGGGGTATGGTGCTTTCGACGTACGGCTGCGCACCGAATACGGGCCTTCATGAGTGGGCCGTACGTCTCGATCGGTGCGAGAAGGGCCACGTCTTTCTTGGTGTGAGTACTCGAGAAGCGTCGGTCGCGACGTACGTGGGAGGTGACCGTCACGGCTGGGGCTTGATTGGCACGCGCGCGCTGTGGCACAACCGGTCCAAGGTCCGTGGTGACTATGGCGACGGCTTCAGCACCGGCAGTGTCGTGCGCATCCGACTCAACACGGACACGGGCGCGCTTAGCTTTGGCCTCCTCGACGACGACTCGGACTGGGGCATTGCGTTTGATGGCTTGACGCAACATGGCACTCTGTACCCGGCGATCGGCCTCTACCAACGTGACGACCAGGTCACGCTCGTGCCGGCGTCGCTCGGCTCCTCGTCTGCGACGATTAGTGCTGACCACGCGATTACGCCCTTGTACCAAGAGGTCGTGTTGCACACCTTCTTTGAGTATGTGCACTCAGTCGTCGAGTCGCTGCCCGATTTTTTGCTCGCGCTTGGTTTGCCGCTCTTCAGCTCGCTGTGTTTGCTCGTGCGCCAGGCCCAGCGCAACCCGAACCACCCGCTTGCAACCATGTTTGCGTTGCATCTCCTTCCCAAGTGCATGGAAGTGCTGCTGCGTCTGGATGAACCAAAGTCGACGACAAACCAACAAGGTCAGCTCGGTCTTGCAATCGACGGCAAGTGGGAACTCAAGAGCATGGCCGCCGGTACGATCCCCGCCCAGCAATATGTTTTGGACATCGACCAATCGCCTGACGGTGGTATGCGTGGGCACAGTGCCTCGTCTTCGGTGGCCGTCGAGGGTGTCGTCCGAGGCACGCGTGTCTCGTTTGTCGAGACGTGGACGCAAGGTGGCACGTGTCTTGTCCAGGGCCGACTCCGAATTGATGGCCGTGTCTTCCACGGCACGTACGAAGACACCAAGAGCCACACGATCGGCAGTATTGTCGGCAGTGCGCTCCTGCCGCGAGCATCGCCGTGCCCGAACCTCAAGCTCATTGTTCAAATGGTCGTGGGCACGCTCATCGGTGCTTACAACACGGTGCTACTCACGAGCGACCCAGAGCCAAGCGCGTACCAGAGTTTCCACGCAAGTGACGAGACGGACAACACGTCGCCGTTGTCCCCGGAAGCTACAACCGAGGAGTACGAAGAGTGGGTGCAGAGCCCGCTATTTAGCGGAGGTCTTCCAGAGCTTTTGCCGCACGTGACCGTCGCCGCTCAGCGTTTTGCTGTGCCAACTGCTCGCTGGTCCGCGATGGCGTCACGATGGACTCAAGCCGTGTCACCGACGCTCACGTCTGTCCCTGTGGAGCCATCGACATTCTTGGCGGATCTTATCGCCGGGCGCAACGATGTCGACGCGCATATCACCAAGCACGCTGGCGAGTCGCCGTTCTTGCGTCTCGGTGGCGACGCGATGAAGACGGCGCGGCGTATGATCTGCGCATGCATGCTCTGGCACACGGGCTTGACGCTCGACAACATGGTCATCTCGGAGACTGACCGGCCGCACGAGAACGTACTTCACATTTGGCGCGCGGCCCAGCGCGTGGTCGAATGGAGCGTGCGCATGAAGCAACAACATTCGCACAGCTACAGCGATATGGCCACGTACCTCATGCAACGCGCGCGGTTCCTCTTGCAGCTTCAGAACCCGCTCGCGCTCAATTGTGCGTCCTCGGAGCGCCTCTTTTCCGAGACACTCATGCACGTCTCGCGCTTCCTCCAGGCGACGGGTACGCACTTGGGTAAGTTGCATCAGCTGCTCTTGCGCAACGCGGGCCGCGCGTACTTTCGTGCCATGGGCTTGCACTCGATGCGATTTGTGCTCGAGCTCGGCCTCACCAACTCGTCGAGCGCCCTCTGTCATGCGCTCCAGTGGCTGCATCTGGACCCGCTCGCCGATAAGACGGCGCTCCAGAAGCTTCGCATGCACCACTTTGACCATGGCATCCACGGCTGCGGCCGCGTGCTCCATGGCCACGTCAAGGATGCGTGGGAAGCGTTGTACGCCCACTTGGCGTCGACCTTGTCGCGCGCGACGTGGGCCAAGGACGCGGATCTACAGCTTGTCGTGCTGCAAGCGTGGGGTGTGCTGATTACACCGGACGACCACGCCTTTGTGTCGCGCGTCGGTATTTTCCGCATTTTGCAGACCGTGCTTGACGAGGCCCGGTCCAGCGCGATCGTGCCCAAACACATTGTCCAAGCCGCGCTCAAGGTTGTGCATTTGCTCGCGGCCCAAGTTGCGACTGGCACACTCCCCGAAGAAACGTCGGTCGCGACGAGTATCCCTCTCTCGCGCAAGCCGTCGGGCCCAGAAACCCTCGGCAAGTCGGTGTTCGAGATGCTATTCACCGAGCTGCGGAACGCTCAAGAAGGCTCGGCGTCCAAGGAGGCGCAGCAATATGGCCTCCAGATCTGCGGGCTTTTGTACAGCGTAAGTACGGCGCCGCTCTGCCGGCAGCACTTGTCCTCGCCCAAATGGTTGCGCCTTCTTTTGCGTCTCGTCGAGACTGGTACGTCGCCGGTCCAACGCCGCGTACTTCAGCTGCTGCGTCGCCTCTTGCCGCACATCCATCCGCGCCGCTGCGTCCAGTGGGCCGAGGCTGACGATGACATGGAAGATGACACTATGATGCTGGACGATCCCGCGCCGGGTCATACACCATCGAGCCTCGTCGTCTTCTTCCTCACCGTGCTGGCGTCGTCGCTGCCCGCGAGTTTTGCACAGTGGCAACTCACGCAACTGGCAGGACCGAGCTCGCCCTCGCGCCTCTCCCCGGGCTCCTCGCACGGACTCGTCGGTGAGGTGGTGCATCTCTTGCGGTCACTCTTTGTCGCGGACGGTTGGAAGAGTATCTTGCACGACGTGCTTTTGGATGCTCTCTCCAAGCAAGAGACGTTGTTTGTGTCCGAAGCCGATGCCCCGGATGCGCTCTTGTCGCAGTGGACGGCGTGGTATCGCGACCAGATGCAAGCCTGTGCCGCCCTTTGCGTCTTGGGTGGGCACATTGAAGGCCTCCAAGTGGGTCACATGGTCAAGCTGGCGCCACGCCCGAGCTCGTCAGATGTGGTTTTCAAGGGGGCCAAGGGCGTCTTGGTCGGCATGGACCTCGACAAGTCGTCGGTCGAGGTACTGCTGCAAAAGAGTAGCGAGTGGACGGGCGCGGGTGCGTCGACGAGCACGAGCAACAACCGCCCGATCCGCGTCGCTCTCGAAGACATTGTACAGTGCCCCGAGGTTGAGTGGAAGGACATGCAGCCCGAAGTCGTTCAACGCCTTGTTGTGCACCATACGCCGCAGTTTCTTCAGGCCGTCCTCGGCATTGCCGCCCCGAGCACGACCAACGCGAGTGAAGACGAGAACAAAGAGCCCAAGGACGCCCCGTTGTCGATGGACTTGATTCGCTCCGTGGTCGACGAAGAGCAAAAGATGCTGCAAGCGCTTGTCGGCCTGCACGGTATCCGCGCAATGGGGCCGTGGTTGCACCAACCCGCGTGCCCCGCGTGGCTCCAGCCGACGCTGCCGTTGCTCTGTCAAGTGGCGACGCTGCCCACGTCGACAAGTGGGCTCACCGATTTGAGTATCCTCGAAGAGCAGTGGCTCCTTCTCTACCGCAAGTGGCTCGAGGAGCACCAGGGCAAGTTTCCCAAAGAGGCGTCCCCCACATCGGCGGCAGCGGCAACCGACGCTGACGCTTCAAAGTCGGCCCCAGCTGCAGCGGCGCCACCGTCGGCCATGTGCCTCCAGATGATGGAGATGGGCTTTCCGCGCGAATGGTGCGAAGTTGCGCTTGCCAAGTGCGCGTACCAAGTTGAAGTGGCCATCAACTTTTGCTTCGAGCACTCTAGCGAAATGGACCGACTCGTGCAGCAAGCGACTCAAAAAGCCAAGGCGCCGGCGCCGCGCAAAGAGCGCGCGGAGCCGTCTGTGCCACCGATGCTTCTTGAGCAGCTGAGCGAAATGGGTTTTCCAGTCAACTGGTGCAAGAAGGCCCTCTTGGCGAACCGCAACAATGTGGACGCGGCGCTCACGTGGATTCTCTCGAACGGCGAAGCGCTCGAAGCCGAAGACCGCCGCGAAGAAGAAAAGGCAAAGGACGTTGTCGAGCATGTTGAGCGATCGGTACGTCTCTTTTGGGGGTGTTCTGCATAATAACTTCTTCTCCTCATAGACGGTGCGGCAAGGTCCCAACCCACTTCGGCACATTAGTGGGCAGGCATCGATCTCGGACGATCTGCTTGTCGAAGGCATGGCTGGTGGCGGCTTTGCTTCTGTCGGCGCGCCGGACTGCATCGTCTTTACGGGTCGTTGGTACTACGAAGCGACGCTGCTGACGTCGGGCTGCATTCAGATTGGCTGGGTGGACGCTGCGTTCTCGGGTGCCTCGGAGCGTGGCACGGGCGTCGGCGACGGGCCGCACTCGTGGGCCTATGATGGCTGGCGCCAGCAAAAGTGGCACGGCCTCAGCAGCCCGTATGGCCGCAAGTGGAAGGTCGGTGACATCATTGGCTGCGGCGTCGACTGCGACGCTGGGACCATCTTCTTTTGCCTCAACGGCGAGTACATGGGCGTGGCCTTCCGCGGCATTGACGTGAGCGGTGGTCTCTATCCGTGCGCGAGCTTCAACCGGCGCGAGCGCCTCGCCTTCAACTTTGGTGGTCTGCCCTTTTGCACGACGTCGCTTGCGCATGCCAACTTTGCGCCGATCTTGCACACGCTTCCGACGGACCCAGCGACGTACGTCAAGGGGTCGCTCGAAGACAGTCTCGAAGAGTGCATGGGTGAAGAGCAATACGCATCGGACGCGCGGTACTTTGGAAAGGACCTCAAGGCTGCGGCAACCGTCCCGGGCCGCGCCAAGCTTCAAAATGCGGTGGTGCTGCAGTCGTCCTCGTCGTCGGCGTCGCTTCTTGGTGACTGGATGCAGCTCACGCGCCAGTTGGCCATTTTGCATGCCCGCAAGGCTCTTTTGGCCATATGGAGCCAGTGGCCCGTCGACTTGGCCGTGCCTGACGTACCCGCCGATTCGTTTTACACGTTCCTCAAGCTCGTGGCGCCGTATGCAACCCAGGTGACGAATGATGACGCGATCTTGTCGTCGCTCGACACGCTGCGACCGCTCACGCTTCAGATGCTCGCGTCGCACCCGGGTCTCGCAACGTCGATGCTGTCGGCGCTGAGCGACCATGTCGCCCTCGCTGGCACGCGCAAGTACGCCAAGATTCCGTGGGACGCACCCAACGAGCTTGTGGTCTTGTCGAGCCTCGCGCAGCTGAACGACGCGCCGTGGACTGACAACGAAGTGCTCACGCACCCCAACGTGCACTTTGCCGAGTGGGTGACGTTTTTGTTGCTGGAGCACGGCCGCCCGTCGGTGCGTGAAGCGCTTCTACAGGCGTGGATTTGTGTGCTCAAGTCGCCCAGTCTGTGCTTGAAGGACAAGGCCGCGCAGCTATTGTCTCGGTTCGTGCCTGAGATGCCGCTGGAGACGATTACGCACTTCCCGCTGGAGCGACTCGTCGCCCTCTGCGCGCAGCGCCTCGCAAAGGAGTATGTGCACTTTCCCATCTGCTCCAAGTACCTCCAACACCTCATGGAGCTGACGTCGACGTTGTGCATTGTGCACGGTGACGTCTTGCCGACGAGTTCGCTCGCCCAACGCGTCTTGGCCGCGAAAGCAGCGTACGAAACTTTGCAGCCGCTCGAGCTCCTCGAAACGTCGTGCGTGGACGAAGTCGAGAAGCAGGACGAGTCGATGGGCGACGATGACGACGAGGATGGCATGACACCGCCGCCGCCACCACCGCCAATGGATTTGGCCGCGATTGCGCAAATGAATGCCGAAGACAAGAACGGACAGCCTGTGGACGCACCGGTCGCGACTGCTACGCGCTCACCAGTGCCTCCGTTCCCGCTGCAGCTGGTCGACAGCTCACTTTTGACACCCGAGCAGCGCGCGCACATGGAAGCAGCGTACCTCGGGTTCAAATCGGGCGCTCCCGTCTCATGGCCGTATGGCTTTGACATGGGTGTCGTCTCGGATGACGCCAAGGCGCATCTATGGACGGGCACCGTAACACAGCTCAAGGTTCAGCGCCCCGTGGACGATCTTGAGGCGGCCAAAGCTGCGGCTGAGGTCATTCCACCGCTTGGTATTGGCTGCAAGGTCAAGCGTGGTCCGCACTGGAAGTGGCGCGATCAAGACGGTGGCGATGGCATGATTGGCACCGTCGAAGGGATCAGCCCCTGGAGCGGCGTCGAAGGCGAGGGCATGAGCGTCCGCTGGCCTAACGAAGCGCTCTACACCTATCGATGGGGTGCTGACGGCAACTACGATCTGACGCACGTGGAAGTCGACGACCAAAACAACGTGGTGCGAACGTACCCTACGCCCAAGCCGACGGTTGGCGCGACGCTCTCTGCTGCGGACATTCTCGCCAACCCGTTCTCAGTCGAGCTTCACTTTGGCATGGTGCTCCGAGTGTGGCCGTCGACGCATCACGGTCGTGTTGAGGGCGTCGTTGAGTGGCCGGACCATCAAGCTGTCATAGCAGTCGCCGGGACGTTTGCGGACCACACGTTGCAGCTGCAAGAAGTGGCAATGCTTCAAGGTATCCACACGTTTGCCATGCAATGGTAATGATGTTGGATGTTCAACTAGGTGACATGGACATGGGCTGGAGCTTGCGCTTTGGCTGCGAACGGTGGCTTCCCGGCACCAAGTACTCGCTCGTCGTTGACGCATCGACTTGCTGGGGCGACGCTGTCTACTATGGATGGCACGAAAAAACGTGGTCGCTTGTCAAGAGCCAAGTGCGGCTTCAGTCGGAGCTGCTCTTCTCGCTCGACCCGCACGCCGCCAACGCGGCGCTGCAAGTTGCGACCGACGGACAAAGCGTGCAGTGCCTCAGCGGTGACTCGCGCAACCTCGTGCTGGGCACGGTCGGCTTTAGTGCCGGTGTGCACTACTGGGAGCTGCGCGTCGACCAGGCCGAGTTTGGGTCGGTCTTTCTCGGTGTCTGCGAAAAGCAGACCAAGGGCACGACGGTCGTCAACCTCAACCGGTGGCAGGGCTGGGGCTTTGTCAACTTTCGCGCGACGTACCACAACTCGACTGAGCGCATCTACGGCGATCACTTTAACGCGGGCGACACGATTGGCGTCTGCCTCAACATGGAGTCGGGTACGAAGATGGCACCTCGATGAATCAACAGGTCGTGACGACGTGCTGTAGGCAAGCTCTCGTTCTTTATGGACGGTATCAAGTACGGCGAGCACATTGTGACAGACCTTGGCACGGCGTTCGAAGGTCTCAAGCACGACAACCAGAGCCCGAAGACGCTGTACCCGTGCATTGGTTTGCGCAAGGCCGGCGACAAGGTGACGCTCAACGGCAAGTGGATCAGCTCGCCCGGCGTTCCCCCCGCACTGGTGTGCAAGACGGCCATGGCATTTTCGTCGCTGGTGCACCGCCTCGTGCAGCAGCCGCCGGCGCCGCTCCCAGAGTCGTTTGTCCACAGCGGGTATCGGCAGTACCACCGGTGGCTCACGCAGCACACACTGCGGGTCCTCACGCGTGGCCGTCTCTCTGTGGACCTTGACACGGCCGTGACGAGTTGCCAGCGCGTCTGTGACGCTGCGCAAGCACCGATTGCAATCGTCGCTGGCGATCGCGTCCGGATTCTCTCCAAGGGCGGCCGCGCGCTGGACGCACCCGAGGAAGCCGTCGTCTTGGGTATGTTATGAAGGCTTTTATACCAACAATGCTCAATCTCAATATGTAGGCGTGTACCGCGACCGCCTCTGGTACCGCGTCGAAACCCAGGGCAACGAAGGCAGCGAGGAAGGACGGTCGTACGCGTGGTACTGGGACGGCGCCGAGCTACCTGAGCTTATTCTTGTCAAGCGCAACGGCATCGATGTGAGCGCGAGCGCGATTCCAGCGCCAGCGCCGTCGAGCACCCCGGAGCTCCACGCAGACGAGCTTTTGGCGCTTTCGAGTCTTGGCGGGTACCAATCGCTCGCGCTCGCGCCAGTGCACTCGCTCTCGACCGACGTGCAGCTGATTGAGCACCTCAACGGCCTCTGTGCGACGCACGGCGTGGACGCCGTCAACCTCTCGTGGTCGCACATTCAAGCTGTGCAGCAGCCGCTTCCCGTGGATGGTCTCTCGGCCTCGATGCTGCGCGCTCGTCTTGCGCTCCTTCTTGCCTTCCAGCAGCTCGTGTTGCAAGCGAGTCCGCTCTTGTGCTTTGACGATGGGTCGCGCACGAGCCGGGAGCTCCTCACGCTGCGGCGTCTCGTGTGTACGAGCACGAAGCTCGGCCTTTGGGACAGCGTTTTGCGCGCGACGACGACCGCGACGCCACTTCCGTCCGACGAGTACGAAGACCCGCGCGAAATTCGCGTCTTGCGCATCAACCGCATCCAAGCGCAGGCGTCCAAGCTCGCCTTGTGTCCTGCGCCGTCCGACCGCCTCCGCAAGTCGGTGTTTGGCCAACTTTATCGCGAGATGCGCACGTGGAGCGACTCTGGCTTTCGGCGCGCGTACATTGGCAAGGGCCATGGTGGACAAAAGCGTGCGTTCAAGGTCAAGTTCCTCGGCGAGGGTGTCAACGACTATGGCGGGCCGTACCGCGCGGTCTTTGAGCAAATTGTGGACGAGCTCCAGATGGACCAGGTCGAAGTGACCAAGGGCGAGCAAGGCTTGCTGCCGCTCCTCGTGCCGTGCCCGAACCGTCGCGCTGGCACGGGCAGCAACCAAGACAAGTTTGTGCTCAACCCGAGCTGCGGCACGATCTCGGTCGCTGTGGGCCCGATCGCACTCGAGCTGCACCGCTTCCTCGGCAAGCTCATTGGTATGGCCGTGCGCCACGGCCTCCAGATGGGCCTCGACGTGCCGTCTGTCGTGTGGCGTCCGCTCGTGGGCCTGCCGTTGCATGTGGCCCACTTGCGTGAAATTGATGTCGTTGCGGCCAACATGCTCGAGCAAGTCCAGGACGACGCGTTGAATGGCGAGCCGCTCGTCTTTACGACGCATCTCAGCGACGGTACCGAGGTCCCACTGCTTCCCGACGGTGACGCGCGGTCGGTCGACAGTAGCAACCGCGCCGAATACATCGAGCTCTCGATTCGTAAGCGATTGAACGAGAGCAGTCCGCAGCTCCAGGCGCTGCGCGAGGGCCTTGCCTCGGTGCTGCCGATGGAGCTCACGGGCCTCTTTACGGCGCGCGAGTTTGAAGTGCTCGTGTGCGGTCGGCGTCAAGTCGACGTGAATCTGCTGCAGCAGTGCACCGAGTACGAAGACGTCGACCCACAGAGCGACCACATTCAGTTCTTTTGGCAAGTGCTCCACGAGCTCTCGAACGAAGACCGGACGCTCTTCTTGCGCTTTGTGTGGGCGCGCAGCCGCATGCCCAACTCGGCCAAGGAGTTTCCAATGAACTTCAAGATCCAAGTGCGTCCGACGTCTATTCGAGTACCCTCTCGACTAACGAATGCATTAGGCGCCCCATGACCAAGGCGCGCGCCAGACCCCGGATGCGTACCTCCCGCATGCGCAGACGTGCTTCTTCTCGCTGAGCCTGCCCGCGTACTCGACCAAGGAAATTTTGCGCGCCAAGCTCCTGTACGCGATCCAAAACTCGCCCAACATGGACGCCGACGTCCGCCTGCACAACGCCGAGGGCTGGGCCGACGCCTAGGACGTGACTACACATATACATACCATGCATAACCTCTCTTTAGAAGCGGTTCTCGAGGGCGCTAATCGCCCGCTCCCGAACGACGGGTGCGGTCGGGTGCATGAGCTGAGGGTGCGAGATGGTTGCTGCCACCAAGTGCTCTGGGGCAATCCGTCGCAGAGGCGAGTCGTTGGACGACGCAATATGGCTCAACAGCGCATCTGTGACGTCCTCCATGTAGCTCTACATACCGTCAACGCATGAGAGCCATAGGAAGAGGAAGAGTTGCTTGCCTCGACGGCCGAGGCAAAGGCGGTCATGGCACCGGGTTCGACGCGATGAAGGCCAGCTTGGAGCGCTGCTTGCTGCATGATGAGCTCGAGTGGGATCGCCTTGTGCTCCACCGGTGGTCCTTCGGCGTATGGCGGAATCGAAGCGGAGTAGATGAGACCCCCCGACGGTGCATGAAGGCGGTAGCCGGCCAAGGCAGCGTCGTTGCTGGCCAAGGCCATTGGCGCTGGCGTCGCGTCGTATGTTGGCGACGGACGCGGCGAGGGGCAAGCCAGTGCAGAGGACGAAGAGTCAAGGACGCTACATGCACCTGCTTCCATGCACAGGCAAGAGGAGAAGAAAGGATATGGTCGGCGAGAAAACTCAAGTCGGCCGTCGCTTGGGCATCGTGATCGCTGGAGGCGGGCTCGTTCACCATGATGCCAAGCAGTTGGGCCATGGCTACAGCAAGGCGTTGCACCTTGATGCATGGTGATCGAGCCTACCCTGCTCGTGCGTCTCGACAAGGCGGTCGGCCGTCGTCGGATGCGTCGGCGGATCTGCGAGGTCATCGATATTCGATGGGGCTGCCTGAATGACCGATCCCTTGGCCGCAGCGGCGCTCGCATGGGCGCGGCTTAGCAGCAGGACGACCAGTCGGTTGTGCAGTCGCCCTGGCATCATCCTCTTCCTCAGCATCTCAAGATCCGAGGGCGACGTACGCTGGCGCGGCGAGAGCTCGGACGCGACGACCGCATGGAGCTCGCCCAGCGAGAGTTGCAGTCGCATGTACTTCTGGAAGGCGCCCCAGTAGCGCTTCCATCGACCGAGCTCCCGCGTCCCGCAGAGGTCCTTGAAGATGGCAAACTTGAGCTCGCGGGCTTCCATGATCTTTACAGCACGTCCAATTCGGCACTACCACTATCCATGCCGAATTCGCGCGTGAAAGGATGCCGAATCTAACAACGCCACCACGACAAGGGCCACAGATTCGAGCCGCGTCCGTGTGAGCTGCCATGCTGGGAGGTATATATATATGGTCCTGTGTGCGGTGGTGGTATGCTCGAGATAGAGGCTCTTGGGCTCCTGGGCTTTTGGGCTGCACGCCGATGGCTTGTCTTGGATTCGGCATTCGAATTCGGCATATGCCACGTCAAACATCATTTTCACATCGTTCGACGCCACGCCGCCATGCAGCGGACCATGCTGACCCGTCGGTGCTTCTCGACGGCCGAGGTCGCGCTCGCGCAGCTGACCAACCCAACAAGCAACCACAAGGCGTGGCGCCATGCGCTCACGGCCTGGTCGTCGGACAAGTGGCGCGACGTGTTGCGCCTCGACGCGACTGTTGCAGACCACCAGCGCGCGTTTGCGACCATCTTGCAAGACCATGGCCCTATGAACCACTTCTACCTCCTCAAGCAACATCCCGGCGTAGCACCCGAGGTTCTCGATCTCTTTCTCGACGCCACGCGCATGTACCCGTACGAGCAAGTCAAGTACCGCGAGATGGACCTCATCAAGGTACGCACGCCTATACATGGCGCATCCACCATGGCACGCCTAGATCCTGCGTCAAATGGCGCTGGCGACGAGCGAAGACGCCATGGTTGCGACTGCGATCCGCGCGCTTCTCGACTTGGCGGCGTCGTCCTCGGCGTCCTCGGACGTGTTGCACCTCTACAAGAGCCTCATGGCCGCGTCGTTCGAACCCGAGACGATACCCGACGCGTGCTTGCAGGATGTCGTAACGACGCTGCTCGCTCACGACCACATTGATACGGTAGCATGCGTTTCGACGGCCATGCACGCTCAATGCGCTCGTACGTAGGCCCTCGACCTTCTCGCCGACTGCAAGGACACGACCGAGATGCTCGTGCCCATCGACCTCTTGACCAGCGTCTTCGAGTACCTCGGTCGTCACGGCTCGATCGAGCGCGTCACGCGCACCGTCGATATCGCATTCGAATGGGCCTTGCCCGCCGATGCGACGACGCTCGCCGCGAGTATGCTCACGGCCTGTCTTGGGTCGGGTCACCTCACTCTCGCCCTCGACGGTACACAGCCCCAAGAGGTCTGCACGAGAGATGCACTCAGCTTTCGATAGTGTTTGATGCGATTCCGTCCGAAGTTTGGGCCGAGCAGAGTGTCTATGCACTCGCCTCGGCGCTGCCGAGTATGGTCCAGTTCAAGACCGACCTCATGGTCTTGCATATGCGGACGTCCCACGCGTTCTCGCCAGTACGCCGGCTTGCTCGAGACGTCCTCATGACGCGCGCGTGTAGAGGGTCTTGGAGCGCTACCTCTTGTCGGCCCAGCAAGTCGATGCGCCAGCGTTCCTGCGTCAGCTGCTCGACGACGTAGCCGAGCGCGGCTGGTCCATGGACCTGCTCATTACATGCGCGAAGCGAACACCCCACTCGCCCGACTGTACCTTCCTCGGTGCACCTCTTGTCGATCTCATGGCTGGTGTAGACGAGCAGCTGGCCGCGACCTTGCTCTTGCACCAGCTCGAGACACGCCCTGCACAGCGCGTTGAAGTACGTTCTGCGCACGAGGTGCGCGCACTCACTGCGCGCGCTCTAGATTCTGGCTGATTTTAAGGCGCACGTATGGAGCAAAACGTGGCTCCGCGTCGCGAACCTCATGCTCGCGCAGCTGGTGCGAGACGCGCCGTCGCGGGCCGTCGCATTGTACACGTCGCTCTTTGCATCGTCGGGCGACGACACGATGCACGTGCGCAGTAGCTTGCACCCGCTGCTCCTGCACCTCGCCAACCACGGTCATATCGACGAGGTAGCATCGCCCATAACAATGCTTCTTGGCAGATCGTATTGTAGGTGCTCGCCCTCCTCACGTTCGCCAAGGCCATGGCCATCAAGCCCCGCGCGGACGACCTCGCGACCGTCGCCGCCGGTCTCGCCAAGCACCCGCTCGCATCTCTGCACGCGCGGCCATTGATAGCAACGTACATTGATCTGCTCACGTCGATGCGCATCCCAACGACGCTCCGCGTGTGGCGCCACATGATCCTGCTCGCCAATGCAACGCACGACCCGACGTCCGCATTTGCAGGTAGATGGCGGCGAGAGGCGAGGTCGTGATCTAGACTCTCGTAGTCTACGCCGTCATGCAGGACAAGCGCATCAAGATGTCGGAAGCGATCGCGCTCGAACTCCTCCGCGCGGCGCGCAAGGACTTCTGTCGCTTCACGCGGCTGTACGACGATGCAATGGCGGCCAACGCAGGCTCCACGGTACCTCTTTCAGCAACGTTCGCATCGATGTAATGATACGACGCGGTGCTAGCGCCTCTTTGGGCTCGTGCTCAAGACCGCTTGCTACGAGCAGGACCCGGCGTTCCTTCGGCGGGTCTTGAGCGACATTGCGGCCAGCGCCTTCTCATCGCGCGCCGCTCCACCCACGTCGTCGTCCTCCCACGCGCTACCTGTCGTCTAGCCGAGCCGCCTCGACGCGTAAAAGGGACTGCGTATGTGGTCCTGTTGATAGGAAGTTCTTTACGCTGACGTGGTTCGCCGATGGGGCTTCTCGGGCAGACGCAAGACGTGGCACACCTTGTGCCATAGCGCCGGCCACGCGCCGCTGGGTACGACCTTGGATCGCGTTGGTCGCTCGAGGCTCAGCGTCGCGTCGTGGCTGCGCGACGCGGTGACATCGGTCAGCGAGAGCGACGAAACCTAGCATGCGACAATCATGTGGCTGGAGGCGCATGCGAGGGGCGTACGGAGGCGCGGAGGTAGTCGCGCGAGGGTTGGTAGCGCGTCTGGAAGCCGCCGGGGACCTCGTGGAAGCGGCCTGGCCGGGCGGTCCCGAGGCTGCTGCGGCGGTCCAGCATCGACGTCGTCCTGTGTGCGAGATCTTGTGTGAAATTGCGACAGCAGCAAACCAAGCTGCGCTGTAACATCCGGATAAATAGCATTCGGCAAATGCCGCCAAAAAAGCACAAGGAAGGGGCACGGGTGATATCTCTGCGTGCGTCGCGCCAACGACACGAGCCATCGATAAGGACTTCGCAGCTAGCCCGAGCTGCTGCTGCTGTGCTTAAGTAGGGCGCCGCGTTGCTCCTTGTCCTTGTCTCTCGAGCTGGCATTTTACGTCAGGACGATACTTGGAGCCGCCGGCCTTTCCTGTTCCATCTCTGACTCTGACTCAAGGCGGCCCTATCACGTTGAACGACCGAGGCTCTCGTGCGGAAGGAATCGAAGCTGAGACCCTTGCTGCTATCCGGACTCGCAAAGACAAGCCGCGAAACGAGTTGACTGCTTGGCCTTTCCCCGTAGAAGCGACGCGCGTCCAGAGCATGGGAGCACCATCGTTAGCTGCAATCGTTGGGGTTGCGCCGATCATTAGGATCATTCCCACAGTGAAATGTGACTTACACTATCGTACGAAATCAACGAAATTGGGTTTTCGCCGAGGTTGCCCACAACGTAGAACGCCGTAGTCGCTCTATTTCAATATAATCTTGACGGAAGACGATGCTAAAGCGATATTAGGACTGCTGAGCTACCGGTAACCGTTTGGCTTGTGCAAGTGAGCCCACCACGGTCTCTCTCTGTCAGATCTGAGATTCGTTCGTGGCGCCTACAGTACTCGTGTCGCACGGGTACGCACGTCGGATCCACTGCGACGCGGGCAACGCACGTCCATACGACAGCCTCCATGCGGGCGAGGTGGTGCTGCTGCGTCTGCGCTGTGGCGCTCCTGCTTGACAAGCATCATCCAGTTGAAGTAAATATTGCGTGCTTTTAGATTGTCGGGACGTATTTGGCTAATTGCACGTAGCTTTCAATGGCTTATTTTCGGCATTGCTCGAAAATTGGCGTGGGCGAATGGACTTGGTCGAGGTCGAGTACACGGTCGAGTTCCGCAGCAAGAGCTTTGGGCTGCGGCTCATGGCCGCGACCGAGAACGGGTCTGGCGCCGTCCTTGTGGGCTTCACGACGGAGCCCCGCCCGAGCATGCGCGACCTCCCGCCGTTCCGCTACCAGTTGCACTCGCTCGGCGCCATTGCGCTCACGGCGATGCCCTTCAGGACGATTGTGACCACGCTCGCCAAGCATGACACGTACCCCGTCGTACGCATCGCTGCCACCTCGTTGATGCGGCCGCTCACGTCGCGCTAGATGATCCGGTTCATCTCGTGCCCCATGGCGTGCGAGCTCGCGTTCCCGACCAAGCACAAGAAACTCAACCTGATCGTCGAGGAATCGGGTAGGTGCATATCCTCTCTCTTCATGAACCGAAAGAGCATGCAGTCATCTAGGTGATCGGCTGCGTATCACCGAGTACTCGAGGCCGTTCCGGACACAGAGCCCGATCCCAAGCATCGCCCTCGGAAGCCACTACATTGCAGCCATCAATGGCACCGCCGCTTCGACGTCACAGGAGGTACGACCTCTCCAGCATGCTTGCGATGCTGTACAGAGGATGTACATGCAGGCCACTGCGCTCCTACGCACCAAGACGTCGTTTCCAGCCGTACTACGATGCATGCCATTGCAAATGTCCAAGATGCCATCCTCTTGCCCATAGATTGTGCACGTGTCGATCGAGCAAGACGAAGAAAGCGCTGCGATCCAAGCCAGGCTCTTGAGCGGCCGCGCCACGCGGCAGTCCTCGAGCAGCCCGCCACCAGCCAAGCGGTTGCGGCCCTCGGTGGCAGCACCACCGACGCTGCCATCGACGTCGATCGACAACCCAATTGTGCTTTCCGACTCGTCAGACGCCGCAGAGGCCACGCCCTCGGCCCCGGTCTCGAGCCTCTTGACGCGCGGCCAGGCCGTGCGCTCGCTCTTTGGCGTCGGGATCATTCACCATGTTGCCTACAACGCGGCAGCACCGAGCGCGAGCATCGTTACGGTGCACTTGCCCCATGGCGGCCTCGGCTATTTCAACCGGGAAAGCTTGCACTGCGTCGACGAGGTGCCGTGTGCGACGTACATCAAGCGGCGCGCCAAGGTACGCCGCCCAAACGATGCAAGAGACGAGTCGCTACAACGTAGTGGGTCTAGGGCCAAGTCGTCTTGACGTACGGCGACGTGGGGCGGCTCGCTGACGGGCGGCTCTTCAACGACTCGATCTTGGACTTTTACCTAAGGTACACACACTCCATGTAAGCACTCGATACGACAAATGACTGTAGCTATCTGTACGATGCGCTGCCGCTGACGCACGCCACGTACATCTGCAGCTCGTTCCTCTTTGGCACGTTCCAGCAAGCGCGCAAGACCGGGCTCGACGCCGCGCACGCGGCCGTGACGCGCTGGACCAAGGCCGTCGACCTCTTCCAGACCAAGTACCTGGTCGTGCCCATCAACGAGACGTACGTACGTCCATGGCGTAGTACGCCTGATGCGAGTGGGATGTAGCGGTCACTGGAGCGTCGCCATTGTGTGCAATTTGAGCCGGTTTGTCCAAGCTACTGTGTGCAACTGCAGTCTCTTTCGCCCCGAAGTGGTGTGTTCGCCGACGATCTGCACCATGTGCCACCGTCCGCGCGACATGCAGCAAGAGCGGAACGACAATGTGTGCATCGTCATGCTGGACTCGCTCAAGTGCCATCGGACAGCGCGCATCACAAAGTTTCTTCGCGAGTAGGCGTCTCGTACTTACATGTCGCATCGTATGTATGACGAGTAGGTATCTGCAGCTCGAGTGGGACACGACCCATCGCGATGTGCATGGACCGCTGACCTTCAACCAGAAAGTGCTGCCGGCCGTCGTTCCGCCCTGGGTATATCCCGTAACTCCAATGGCATGATGTAGAAGAAATGGTAGATTCCGCGCCAGACCAACAACTGCGACTGCGGCGTGTTTGTGCTGCAGTACGTGGAGCTTTTCTTACGGCGCCCGCCGCGCCTCAATGCCGAGTTTCTTTTGGCCAAGCGCACGAAAGCCGCGGCCGCCAGCCTTTCGCTCGTCAGCAACGAGACGGTGCTCGACGCCACTTGGTTTGACGACGCCGCGATCCCCGCCAAGCGACGGCAACTCGAACGCCTCGTGCACGATCCACGCGTCGTGCAGCTGCATGCGACTCCGTTAGTGGTCGACAGGCGCTCGGCGTTTCCTGTGCCACCAACGACATTGGCTCATGACTCGGCCGATGGTGTCGCAACCGCTTCCTCGATCGTGGAGGAAGAGAAGTCGATGACGCTGCGTGGCGCGTCCTCGAAGGATAACGACGCGATGCTGGACGTACCTGAAACCCACGGGCTCCAGGACGACACGCTCCAGGACGTCGTGAACGGCGCGCGTCTTCTCGTTGTCCACGAAAAGCCGGTCGAGATGAGCCTCGAACCCAGTACCGTACCAGCAGCAGCCACCGCCAATCGAGCAGTATCAAGTGTTGGGGCGCTTGGTGCATCGTAAGCAAATACAAAGCGTCATGTTGCGTAAGGGATGTAGCTACTTGCGGCCCGCGCCATGGTCCTTGACGACGTCGAGAAGCGGGCGCAGGCGCTTGCGAATGTCGAGGTCGGTCACCAAGTCGTCGAGCACCTCTTCTACTTCATGCTTAGCGAGAAGCATCCAAATCGTATGGCAGTAGAGGACCTTGGATGACACGCAGGTCCTGCCGAGCCTCGGCGGTCGCCACATACGCCGTCTACTCGCATACGAGCGTCAGCCCACGCGACAAGCGACGTCACATAACGTACGGGGTGCGTCTGGAAGTCTTCCGAGTCGCAGATTTGCGCCAGCACCTCGGCCGTCACGAGCACGTCGTCGGGCTATCGTCATGCGTTCAAGGTTGAGGAGACCACCCAGCTCCAGTACCGAAAACGACGTGTGGTTGTGCTGCAGATGCCAGAGCACGAGCTCAAACACTTGGCGTTCTTGGAGCAGTGGCATGATGCTACGTAGCAAATGGAAGGTGACGACGCGCCAAGGCTTTTCGTCGTCGATACCGGGACTCGCCAATGTCATCGAGTCGCTTCATGAGGCCATGGAGGTAGTAGAGCACGATGACCTCTTGGCAGTCTTCGAGGTCCTTGGTCTTGAAAAACTAGATGCAGTTAGTTAGTTGAGCGATACGACCAGCATGAAGCGACCTCGGGCTCTTCGTGGCAAAAGGTAAGGACGGACGCAATGTACTCGACCAGCAGCGGAAGGTCCGTCGTCTACCACACATCATGCGCCACAGAGAGGAGGACGATGCTAGTACCTGCAGCGCTTCGACGTGGAGCCATGCGTTCTTGAGCATGACGCCGAGACCGCGCTCAAACTTGAGGAGGAGGTCCTTTGCTTCGGCCTGTACCATGAGAGGAATGAGGAGAAGAAGGGGTATCTTGAAGGGGCGTGTACGTCAAAGTCGCGGCCGAGCGTGTTGCGCTCGTACTCCTTGTACTCGACGAGAAGGCGGAGGCAGAGGTTGAGCTTGCCGTCTTCGAGGATGTACCTGCGCTGCATGAGCTTCTCGTCGTCGTCAAGGCGCTACCGCAATGCGAGCTCTTCGCACTCCCACAAGGTCGCGTTCTCCTGCTTGGGCAGCTGGCGCTCCTGGCATGACGAGGGTGAGGAGGAGGAGCATGATGCTGCGGGAGGTCGTACCATCTCCGAGATCTCGCCAAAGCGCGTCATGTTGTGGGCCATTTCCTTCCACTCGGTCGAGAGAATGGGGTAATCGCCCTGGTAGAGAAACCCCGGGTTTAGTTAGTCGAATGGGTAGAGTTAGTCGCACCAGAAACCGAATGTGGTTGCGGAGGTCGGCTGTGAGCTTGGCTGTGAGCTTCTCGATCGAGTCGGCGTCGCTCGACTTTTCGTACCGGCCCAAGCGCGACATGGTGGATTGCACTCTGGCTTTAGTCGAAACCCACGGTCCGTTTCAGAAACTGGCGGCTTCCAGATTTGGCAACGACACCAGACTCCAGACGACGTGAGCGGGTCCTGCCTCCTGCCTGCTCGTCTCTGCTTGGTCCACTGGGACGCCACGTAATGGATCTCTGAGGACAGGAGGAGGATGGCGCGAGGGTCATTGCATATTGGTCTGCTTAGCGGTGGCTATAACCGTAGAACGACGTTGGCGGCGCCTTGGTGCGCTCGTCGTACGTGGCGGCCGAGGGTGGCGGGCGCGTCGCTTGATGCAGAAAGGGTAGGTACTGCTGCGCTGGCGCCGTCTGTGCGTGAACGCATTGCATGGCCTCGTCGAGTTGCCGGCGCGTGCTGGTCATGAGCGCCATCTCTTTGGCCTCGAGGTCGCGCTGCTGGAGGAGCGTGACGTGGTCGCGGTGCGTCGGGTGGTAGTAAATCTCGAACGAAGCCGCGCGACATCGGTGCAAGAGGCTGTCAAAGTAGAGCTGCATACGGGGCATGTGGAAGCTCGACGTGATCACGCGCACGATACCGACGCGCAAGTGCGTCAAGAGCGGCAAGAGCGTCAGAATGTTCTCGATCGTGTTGGCCTACATCGTGTGTCCCTGCGACTGTACACCAAGGCGGGCCGTACCGCGTTGCAGTCCAAGAGCACGTGATGGGGCGACACGCCGCGTTGCACCAAGTGGTTGCGAGCGACTTCGCACTCCAAGGCGCCTTCTTCGCTGCCGTCGCCGCCGAACGGCACGACGTAGCAGGTTGACCCTTCTTGCTGCACGATCGAGTGGTACAGTGGCAGCGCGGTCTCGATGCGCTGGCTGAGCCATGGCCCCGGCAGGTTCGCGCGGCCCAACGGCCCGCCGAGCACGACGATCGCTTGCGCCTGCTGCAAATGACTCGGCTCGATGCGCTCGCCTTCCGGGATCGTGTCCAAGTTGGGCGAAATCGCGGGGTGCCGAGGCTCGACGTGCGAGGCTTTGGTGCCGGCGCCGTCGACGCGCAAGCCGGACCGGAAGAGGTCGAGGCCCACGGCGGCGAGCAGCTTTGTCTGCTCGCTGCTGCGCTGGTGCGCCCCAGTGACTAGAAGGCGGCCGCTGTCTTGGCGCAGGCCGCTCACCTTGCGAGGTCGCATCCTGCCACCAGCAACGAAATCTAGAACCTCGGATCCTCCCGTGCCGATTTTAAGCCGTCGAAGAATTTATTCCGATTTCAGCATGATTTTCTTCTATCAAGGTGTCAAGTTGCCAAATGCTCTATGTTACTGGCATTGAAATGGGCCAGCTACGTAGGCTCACAAGGACACGACCCGAGATACCCATGCTAGCCAGGGTGTCTCGGACGCCCTGCGCGACCTTGCCACGCTGCCGATTCGACTACGTCAGCGCCGCAACTTGCCCGTCATGGTTTGAGCGCCTCCAGATCCAACAGCCCTCTGCAGTCTGGCCACTACAGCGAGGTTTCGGGGACAACCCGAGGCAGTTGTCGCCGCACGCTGCCCCGTTGCTACCAACCAGGTAGTTCGAGACGTCCTCTGCATCGAGCCGCTCGTCGCCTCGTAGCCAACGAACGGTCGAGACACTTGACGTGGTGTCCTCGCTACCATGTACTACGGACTACTTCTCCTTTTCGAGTTACGAGGAATACGCCACCAACTTGCATCTACCAGTGTAAGGATAGTCTTTTTGGGATTACAGCGTCGGCAGCGGGACCTTGCTGTAGAGCATCACGGGGCGGGACCAGTTCGTTTTGCCGAGCGGTGTCTTGTACGGGAAGAGGTCGCTCAGGTGCTTATCAATGACGTCGACGACCGTGTGCGTGATCTGAATGGCCCTGAAGGACGCGGGGATCGTGTGGTGCAGCCGCTGCAGCCGGCGCGTCGCGGTCTTGTAGCATTTCCACGGCTGCGGTTCTAGAATGAGGTGCGTCGTCTTGGCCGAAACGAGGTTGAGAAAGTTGAGCAAGCCCGCGTCGCCATGGTGTAAGTGGATCCACATGGTGATGCTAAAGCACGAGATGAGATCAAACGTCTTGCCTTCCGTCTCGGAGAGGAACGCGTCGCAGAGCGCGGCGAGGCGCCCGCCCTCCATGACGTCGGCCACTTGAAACGTCAGCGACATATCGGAGGGGGCGAGCGCGGCCGCCCGACCGATGAGCTCGGCATCGACATCGATCCCGAGCGTGCGCAAGTCGACGTTCGAGCTTGTTGGTTCGGCGGCCGTCACCGGTGCAACGGTTGTCGGCGCGTCGTCGGATGGCGAGGCGATGGCGGCCAGCCGCGCGAGCGCCTCGGCGGCGGCTTTGGCCTTGGCCACCTTCTTGGAGACGCCGTCGCCGGCCCCAAAGAAGACGTTGGCGATAAAGACGTGCAACACAAAGTGCTTGCGATGGCCAAACCCGCCGTCTTCGATCGTCACGTACGTGGGGGCGACATGATGCTTTTGGATCGCTTCGTTGAGCTCGCTAATGCTGTCGACCGAGAACGTCGTCGTCGTCGCGGGTGCAACCGGCAGTGCGCCGCTCACGAGCGCTCGGTGCACGGCCTGCGTGAGCTTGCCTACAGCGACGCAGGCTAGGTACGGTCCTACAAGAAACACGCTACCTTCGTTGCAGCCAATGTCAAGGTAGTAGGCGCGCCGCCCGCTCAAGAGGCTGCAGAGACCGGCGCGAACGCTTGGCGAGAGGAACCGGAGCCGCTCCGACTCGGGGTTGAACTCGTAGTAGTCATGGAAGTTGCCAAAGACGTGCTCGACGGCGAGGTCCGCGTCCATCGCGGCCACCAAACTGAGCAACGACCGCGTGATTGGGCAAACAACAGCCAATCAGCGTCGGCCCTGCGAAAGGGCAACTTCAGCTTCAGAATCCTGGACGGGCTCCAACAACACTGGGCTCAGCCGTACTCGACTGTACCACCTCGTGGCTCATCGACGGCCAGCACTGCAGATGCATACAACCACCGCGTCATTGTTGAATGTAGTTATGGGGCGGCGGACGGCTGCTGCGGCGCGCGCTGCGGCATGAGCACGCCGTACGCACCGAGCGGACCCATGGCGGAGATGGACACGCCATGGTTGGCTTCGATATCGGCCGTCGCACTGGCAATGCTCACGCCCTTGAACGCGTCCGAGCCCGTCTTGGCCGCAATCGCCAGCTCGTCCTTGCCATTGACGCTGCCGCGACAGAGAGGCGACGGCGCACTGCACGTGTTGAAGACAACCTTGGTGGACGGCAAAGTGCCCGCCCATGGCTTGGCCAGCATCAAGGACGGCAGCGACACCGACTAGCGACTAAGTGATGAGACGTTGTAGTCGAATTTGACAAAGACGCACCGAGTGGCGGCCAAAGAGCTGCAGGCTCACGAAGTCGATGCTTCCTGCCATGTCGGGGTTGAAGCAGCGGTACGTACCGGACGCGTCACTGGCCGACTTGCAGCCAGTATACGTTTTCTATCCATCGATCGTCCATCTTTTGCTTTCCAGTAACGTGGGGCGTCGTACCGAGGTTGTGTCGAAGGCCGACGCCAGCTCTTCCCACGACAGCGTCAAGCGCGGCGCGTCACCGGACGCTGCGTCCAGCGCCTTGCGGAGCGCTGCCATGTACTTGACTGCTGTCGGGCTATAGTTGGACTTCCAGTCGCCGTTGTTGCTCTTGTCGTTGCCACCGACGTCGACGATGTGCACACCGTCCATCTTGGACCTGGCAACACATATATGAGGCCATGGGACGCCATGTCGGGATCGCAGACTTGGTGACATGGGCGACGACGGAGGCGACAAAGGCATCGATCTTGGCGTCGCTCGTTAGCACTGATGCGAACGACGTCGACGGGTCGCCGATGACGGCGATCTGCTTGATGCAACGCGACCGCATCTCCAGCATGCAGCGCGAGATGCGCGTGTTGGCGTCCGGGAGCGTCGGCTTGACGATGGCGCCTGTCGCCGGATCGAGCGTTGCGGCCGACCACATGATATGTGTGGCGAAGCGCAGATCGGGTTGCAGAAGCAGCTACAAGTACGGTCGCATGAGCCTTCGAGGCCTATGCTACTAGTACGTACGCTGCGGCACTCTTTCGAGGCGTCCCAGTGCAACGCAAAGATGCGGTCCTCGGCGACGAGCGGCGAGCACTGGTAGCAGTCGTTGTGCAGCGGGTCAAAGAACTGACCGCGCGGGCACTTGGATGCCTTATTGCGGAGCTCGCGCCACGTCATCTTGTGGTTGATGGCCATGCAGCCGCCCTGGAGCACATCGGGGTCGTTGAACTGGATGCGCGTGAGGTTGCCCGTGAACTCGTCGAGCCAGCCCTCTTGGTACGAGAAGGCGCCCGAGTAGAGGAGTGTGCCAATGGCAAAGACTACAGGAATGGTATCGCATGAGGTTTGGGTCGATGCAGTACGTCGACGTACGCGCTACAGGCAGCGGCCACCAGTGGAAGCCGGCCGAGTCCTCCGAGATGTACCAGCGCTTGGCCTCGGCCTTGGTCGACGGCAGCTCCTTCATGCTTGGTTGTGGCCAGGTGGCAGAGCCAGCGAGTTACTGTCATTGCAACCCGGCCCCATGAAATATTTTCCCTGGATACATCCTCCATACAAATGAAAGGATATTAATATTCAAAGGAGACTGCTTCGACTGTGTCCGGAGCGACGATATCCGGATTTAGGTACTTTATAAGCGAATTACCACTTGAGTAATATTTCACAGTGGAGCACGCATATATTGAGAATATTGACAGGAATATTTCGCCACGCTGCGCCGATCGCACATGGTGTCGAGCAGACCCGAAGCCAGGAAAGTGGATATGCCGTAGCTCATGCCGTGCCTCGCTATGCATCCTATCTATAGCGGGCATCGCGCTGGGCTTGCCTTCACTGCGAGGCGCGAGACCCGCAGATAGGCTGATGAATATTCAATATATTGACGTCAGAGCGCGCTCAAGGAGACCCTGGAAAGGACGTTTGCGCCTCCTTTCCAACCGACTGAGAGTTGCGAGCACGAGAGTTGCGTGGTCGGTCGTCCGCTGGTGCGCTGCGTGTTTT
>NW_008246069.1:958594-959159 GCF_000281045.1 Saprolegnia diclina VS20
CGCCTGTCGGTCGCTTACCGCTCCCGGTGCATGGACACTTGCGGAAGCGCAATCAGGGGCGCTGATCGTGCCAGGTTCGTGCCTGTCTCGAGCACGATCCACTAACGCGCCTCCCCAACCCGGAACAGGTGGGACGACCGGGACCTGTGATTGGTCAGAGTAGGGTAATTGCGACACGCCACTTCGACTTCGAAAGCGAAGTTTTGTAATAAAATGCCCTCATCACCACCCCCTTACCCCGCCAGCAAACCATCTTCCCTGCACACCCCACCCCCTTTCCCCGAACGTGAGACGACCTAGCGGTTCTTCACAATCCCCTCTAACCCTCCACCCTTACCCCGACGCTTTAGGAGCTAGCGTGCGGCAACCATCTCTCTCCAAACCCAACAACTTTTTACCTTTGTCCCTTTTGGTTGCGGAATATTATTACTACGACATCTGTTCCGGGTTGGGGAGGCGCGTTAACAGTTCCTGTCTCGAGCACATGCAGCGTACAGAAAGGGTCGTTGTCGATCCAGCGCTACGGTCCTCACCGTCCCAGGACAGCTTCCCAAGATTACTGTCA
>NW_008246069.1:986496-989581 GCF_000281045.1 Saprolegnia diclina VS20
GCGTGGCCTCATCGGCTTCGACTATGCGCTTCTTTTGTCGCCTCACCTCGCGTTCATCGGTGGAGCTCGGCCACCGCCGCCACGGGTCTCTTGGCTGCCGACGGACCGGATACCCGCGTGGGGTATTCAGCAGTGGTAACCAGTCTGCCAGCTCATGTTTCATCCGGACCAAATATGCTGTGACCGGGAACGACCTCGACCATGACAGCGACGCAGAGGAGACGCAAGCACACGCACAACCACACGGCTCACGTCGTTCGATGCGCCACCATCTACTTCTCATGAATCGCGTTGGAGCTAGTCGATCACATGCTTCTTTCTTGTGCTGTAGTGGGAAACATCAATGCAAATTAAGAACACATGACCAGCGTGGGTGCAAAGTTACTCTATTCATTGCTATGCAAGCGACGCGCGCAAGAACTGCACCGTTGCACGCGCTTGGAGCTCATAGTGATCGAACTTGATGACGCGAAGAACGTCCGAGTTCTTATTGGTATGCACCGAAAAGCGAGTCGAAGTGAGACGTCGCTCGGATTCTAGCCATCCTCGGCCCGTGCAACCCACTGCACGCGCTGGCACTTCGAGGTACGATTGCGTTCCGTCGCGCAAAAAGGAAACGAGCGCTCCACAGTCGTTGCAGTCGCAGTCGCTCAGTGTTTCCACGGGCACAACGAGATCGAGGATGGCTTGGTCGTTTGTCCATGTCTGCACCCGTGCGAGGCAGCGCTCGCCGAGCGGTCGCGCTTCGGGTTGGGTCGCCACGTGCTCGTAAAAGTGGAGCGCGATGGGAGTGATGTTGTCGACGTCGAACACATCGTTCATGCGCTCGATCAACTCGTCCACGGCCTGCGCCAAAAGATGGTTGGCCCCGAGAAAATCGCACAGACGAGCAATCGCAGCGGCTTGGGT
This sequence comes from Saprolegnia diclina VS20, assembly GCF_000281045.1. Classification (NCBI taxonomy): domain Eukaryota; phylum Oomycota; class Saprolegniomycetes; order Saprolegniales; family Saprolegniaceae; genus Saprolegnia; species Saprolegnia diclina. The sequence goes on from NW_008246069.1 coordinate 987,406, forward strand.
GCATCGCACCGCCGACGCCTCCGTATTGACGTGGCACTCGTACTCGTCGTTAAACGCGGTTGGTAGCAAGAGCTCCACTACGGACGCGAGGTGCTGCTTGTTCCCGGCGAAATGCGGGTCGTCCACGAGGCGCGCCATCGCCGGCAGCCACGCCGCACCATAGTGCTCCTGCAGCCGATCGAGAATGCCGTCAACCGCGCCGAGTCGGTGCGCAACCTCGACAATATAGCCAGAGGCGTCCGAGAGATGAGGTGCTGTCGACTCTGGAAGCTGGTGGTACGCGGCGAGGACGCGCTGCATGTTGACGCGCTGCGATGCACCCGGTTGATCGAGGACGGCGCGCGCGAGCAAGCACACGAGGTGAGCGTCGTTCGGGAGTTTCTCCATACGGGCCAGAAGGACGTTTAGCGCACGCGGCGGCGCTGCAAACTCATGGACGAGCCCAAGCAAGGTGCTTGGCAAGCGCGCTACCAACGCCAGGTCGTCGAGTGGAACAAAGGGGGCGTTGGCGCCAAGAAAGGCATCCACGGACAAGGCGTTCACGACCAACGTGTTGCTCGCTGTGGCACCGTCGCGGAGCCACGTCAGAAATACGCAAAACGACTGCTGGATGTACGCAACCGTGGCGTGGGTGTGGTCTCGGTGGTCGTCGACAAGGCGCCGCAGCCATTCGAACGCAAGCTCCGGCGACTGCTGGAGCACGGCGATCGCCAAGGTAGAAAGGGACGACGCCATGTCGGTCCAGCCAAAGCGCGCTACAGCGCGGAGTGTCCACGCCGCCACATTGGCATCCAGAAGGAACGCGCTCCGGCAAACGCACGCGGTGACAAACGTGGTGGCGCGCCCGACGTCACCGATGGTCAAGAGGACGTCTCCCAGCGCCGTGGGATTGATTTGCTCCAAACGCAGCTGATGGTCGGTCGCGCAGATCATCTCCATCATGTTTTGAAACATCTCGTCAATGGACGCATAACCCCAGAGGTCGCCTTTGCCACGGTGCAATGCCAAGAGGTTGGCCAGCGTATACGTCCAGTTAATGATGCGGACGCGCTGGCGCTTGGGCCAAAAGACGACCCAGAGCGACAAAGTTTCGCGAGGCGAGCGAAGCGGCTCGTCCACATAGATGCGGTCCTCAATGTTGTAGGCGAACTCTTGGGTGACGAGGCGGGGCACTTCCAAGGCGGGATGTACGCACGAGCCGACAAGCCCGTGTGCTGCATGGAGGAACACGACGTCGAAGCAGTCCGCGGCGACGAGCGCGTCCACTGCCAAACGCTCGGCGCCTTGTTGCTGCGCAAGAACGACCGAAATGGACCCAGCACTCTCTGACCAGTCGTTGAGGCGCCACGCAGTGTACGGCGTAGGCTGCGGTCGCATGGCGGCCGAGCGGAGGGCACCGGCCACGGCGAGAGTGCGCGGCGACCATCCGTTGTTACATGAACGATCGACCAAGTGGTAGACAATCGCGGTGCGCAACCCGGCGCGAATGGGACCGACCGACACGTGACTCCAGCTCTCGAAAGCGAGGTACGATGCCGTGTGGGCTGGCGCTGCCCACTCGAGTGGCGAGTCCCCTTGTGTCGAAAACAAGCCTCCAACCGCGTCGGACGGCGGCAAAATGACTAATGCGCCAAATGCCCCATCGGGCGGTCTGCTTGGCGGCTCGTACGCCTTGACGTCGCCGCCTGCGACATCGATCGTCAAGTGTGAGAAGACGATGGCGCAGGTGTCTGGGGTTGTACATCCCAAGGCTTGGACAGCTGCTCGCATGACCTGATCGAGTACGCCGTCTTGGACAACGTGGGCTTGTGGAACTTGACACCATGATGCCACATCACCGTGGCCCAACTGGGCGGCCTTGTCTCCGGTCAGCGGCCATGCAAGTTGGCGAGGTGCCGAAGCAGCGTGTACGACGGGGACCCAAAACGGAAGCGTATCCGCAAGTGCAGGGCGTGCGTGGATTGCTTGTGCTATGCCTTCGTACGCTGCTGTGGCTGTTGTCATCGCAGCGCTTTTGTAAGTGCACACTGCGTGGCGCGCAACACAGCACGGCTGTCCGAGTGATGGTGGAGCAGACAGTAGCACTTGGGGACAGCTGGGGACCACCCCCAACCACTCACTCCCCCAACCAGACCCGCAACCCCAAGTGTCACCGTATGTTCCACCATCACTCAGA
>NW_008246069.1:990610-1006483 GCF_000281045.1 Saprolegnia diclina VS20
CTCCTCGTGCGCATTCCGGGCCGTGTCTGCATCTCCTATGAGCCATCGAACGACACCAACCTTGTGACGGTGCACCTCTACGGCAGCGTGTACAAGGCCAAGTCTCACCCGCTTGATGTCGACACGCTGCGCTTGCGCAAAGGTCTCACGGTGCTGACGCTGAATGCAGCGACAGCATGGGCACCGTCACTGACGAGCCTCGTGCATGTGGTGCTCCACCAGCCGCACCGCTTGCGGTACTGGTGCCATGGGATGCGGATGCTAAAGTATGTTGGTGTAGGTACCTGTCGACGACCGCCGACACGGTATTTTTGCCGCCGATCCATGGTTCGGTCCTGCCGTCGGACGCCGTGGGTCGCCGCTCGCACGTGCAGTTGACGGCGCGCGCCACGGGCAGTATCTACGTGAACGAGGCGCCACCGCTCGAGATTGGCTCGCTCACGCTGGAAAACTATGGGTCGGGCGCGGTGCAGGTGCAGCTGCGGTCGCGCCTCGCAGTGCAGACGACGCTCGAGGTCAAGACCATGGGTACCGGTGCCATTGCCGTTGCCACGCCGCACCTCGATGCCAACCTCATCCGGTACGATCTTTCGGATTTTTGCGAATCGCTCACACGTTTGTATAGCACGTTTGCGGCGTCGGACGGAGACGTGTACCTCGAGGCGGCCACGCTCTCGGTGCCGTTTTTGCGCTCGACCATGGCGGGCGCGGGCGACATTGCCTACCACACGCCGCAGCACGGTGCGTCGGAATGTCGTTTTGGAAATTGGACAGGTTGTCATGTTGAAGTAGCGGTGCTGTGCGCCAACCACGACGTGTCGATGCTCGGGGAGGGCACGATTTTTGCTGGCGCGATTATGTGCAACCGCACTTTTGTCTACTCGACGGGTCCTGGCCACGTGATTGTCGACGGCGGGCTCGTCCTCGAGACGACGCACGCTGGCAGTGGGCACACGTCGTATGCGTCGACGCCACCGCTCTCGATCACGCACATTGGCTTTGGCCCGCGTGCAGGGGTGCAGGCGTCGCAGGACGTGCCACGTCATTGGACGTTTGCCCCGGCCCCGCCGATGGCTCCGCTCGCCGTGGCCAATGAGATGGTATGTCTGTGCCATTGCTGTAGAATGACGAGGTGCGGCAGGCGCTGGCAACGACGACCATGTCGCATGCGCTCGCGAGCAGCGTGCAAGGCGTGCTCTTTGTCTGCATGGCCGCGGCCGTGCCCATGGTACCTACCAGTGTGTAGAACCGCATACGAATGTGTCCTTCTTGTGTGTGTAGCTTCTCTGGACCTACTTGAAGCGCCGCAACTACGCGCTGCTGCCGTAAGCATCGGGTTCGGTAACATGCCAACAGACAATACTGTTGCAACAACAGTTGTTTTGCGCGAATTTACAAGGCGGGGAGGCTAGCGGAAAGCGAAATGAGGCGAGTCGCGACGGGAAACTCGGTGCAGCTCATGGCATCCTTGTCGCGAATCCTGGGCGCGATCGTGGCGGTGGTGTGTAGGATGGGCAGGTGGTCGAGGACAGGGGTCTCGGCGTCCTTGAAGGGCGCGTAGGCGTAGGCGCGCCACGTATTGAATAGACCGAGCACCTCGGCGTGCGCGCCCTTGTCCAGCAAGCTGTCGCTGATCAACCTAGACATATAGGCGTGCTGCGCCGCATGTCCGTCCAAGGAATGCGTACGCGTGGTAGGCGGCATCGACTTTACTTTTGGCGGCCTAGTGTCGTCGGTCGAGGAAACTTGAAGACATCCCAATGCATACCTCGGGGATGGCGTGGACACCGTGTTGCAAGACGTAGAGATGCAAGATACGCAGCACGACAAGCTAGTGTCCCATGTGCGTCCGTCGTGTGAACGGCGGGGCAGCTACCTCGGTGTCGGGGGTTGTCAAGTACGCGGTCAGCACCGCCACGACAAAGTCGGGTGCCTCGGCGAGTGCCAAGACGCACAGTGGTGTGAGCTGCAATATTTTATACATGGCTTGCAGCGTCATGGGCACAAGGCGCGGGAACTCGGCGGCAACATATGGTAGCACCACACATCGCACCACCGCGAGGCTCTCGAGGTACACCTACAAGGAGCGATGAACCTATATCCGTACGACAATGGGTACGGCTTCCAGCCGAGAGGCTTTTCGACCAAGCGCGCTCGACGTGCCGGTCGTCGTCGGTGGCAGCGTCGCGCGGAAGAGCTGGTTGGCCAAGCCAAGAAGCTGCGTCGAGCTCGCCATCGGAACACACTTGACGGCTAGCAACAGCGCGCCCAAAACGCTCTACCGCACCACAGTGAGACAACAAGCCATGTCCGCATCCTACGGCTTCTCGAAGCGACGCGATCGCTCTACATCACTGTGCACTGAGCGCGTCATACTTTCATAGCTACGCGCTGTACGGTGGGTGAAAGGTCGTGCGCCACAGAATCTTGACGGCGAGCTACGTTGTGATGACGACACAGTGTCACGGCGGCGTTCTCTACCAAGAGCGTGCGGTCACTATGGTGCGCATTGTTGACTGCGGCGCAGACGCTGTCGAGACCCTTGGCGTGCAGGAACACGGGGACTCTACGATGCTTGCGATACCATACAACCATCTCGTTGGAGTACATACTGCTTCGAGTCCTTGAGTGCATGGTGGAGTTGGTCGAGCGCTTGTGTGTGCAGTAGTGACAACGGTGTCGATTTGGCCAAGAGCTGGAGAAGCAGCGGCACAATGCTTTCGTTTCGCTGCTCTTCGAGGTCCATCTATGTAAATGTGCTCATTCTCCCATCAATGCGTCGTCGACACACCTGTTCGTGCTGCCGTTCGAGGTCGGGAATCGAGAGTGGCATCGGATGCTCTCTCTCGAGGAGTTGGCCGATCTGGGCTTCGTACGCCAAGTGGCGGCGCGTGAGCTACGCATCGTTGAGCAGCGACGGAAAAGCTGTGCCGAGTACGCGGTCGACTTCGCGCGTCTTCTGGCTCAGCGCCGCCGATGCTTTTGCCGCTTCGGACGCCATAAAGACGTACTTTTGCTGGAGCGGATTCGCCGCGTCGTCGCCGCGGTCGTCTTGGGCGACGAGGAGATTGGAAATGTAGTTTTCAAGCCTGCAAGACGAGCATAGTCGTCGCTGATGTGCATTGGATAGCTGAGCGTACTTGGCAATTGTGAGCTGGAGGTCCGAGATGACGAGGTCCTTGTCGGCCACGTCGCTTTTGGCGCGACGCGTGACCGCGTGGAGCTCGCACTTGAGCTCGTCGACGCGCGCGATCAAGTCGACGTTCGTCTGCTGCGTGAGCCTAATGCCCATATCATTATACTGCGCAGGGATAGCTTTGTGGCGCACGTATCGAGTGCGAGCTGCTTTTGGTTGCTCGAGAGATCCTGCACGTCGAGCTTGGTCTCTACGCGAGCACCATCATCTTCTACGTTTAATGCAAGGGGCATACTACTGCTACTGCGACTCGTGCCGTCTTTGGCCTTGCCCGCTCGTCGCTTCTTGACCATGACTTGCCAACCGTTTCAACTGCCGAGTGTCGTCAATCAAAATGCGTCGATCTTGATTCGCTAGCTAGCTACCAGTAGCACGGTGTAATCGCAATCGCTCCACCGGATAGCGATTCAACATTACGTCTTGCGTTTTAGTCTGCCCGAGCGCCAAGTTGTTGCTGGTGTTGAACGCGACGTGCGACTCGAAGGGCGGACCTCTTTTAAGGGCTCGATGTACGTAAAATGGGGATCTTAAAGGTTACGTACACGATATACAAAGAAAGAGGAGAAAGAGGTTGAAAGGTCTTCAGCACGTTGACAGAGGTGGAGCCTGGCTTTCAAGTGCAGTGATGCGGCTTGAGTTGCTCGTGCTGCCTTTCAACCAATCAGGCGAAGCTTTTGATGAAAAAGCCAAGGATTACGGTGTATTTCGACCAGTAGCCGCCTTAAAGCACATAAGAAGGCGCTTGGATTGGCTAAAATTCACGCAGATATCATCGCCACGACTGAGCTCCGCGATTGAGCTTCAACAGATGGGACGACTGAGCTCCACGTCCGACGCGGCCGAGGTCGCCGTCCGAGCAAGCAGCCCGCTGCTTACCGTCTTCCAATAGCTGCACCACGCATACTGTAGCATTGCCTACTTATGTCTTACAGTGTTGACTCTTGTAGCGTTGTCGGTGACCAGGATTAGCTGCCGTAGCATGGCGGCAAGGCTGATGTGGTGCTTGGGCGCCCCGGGCCTCGTGTCGCACGTGGAGTTACCCTCGAAAATGCATCATGAGCCATATATTAGTTTTCGAGAGGAATTCGCCAAAGCCTCTGAAATTCGATCAATCGCGCGCATAAGCTCAGTCGCCCATATGAAATGCACCAAGCCCTTTTAAGCAGCACCTGGCTCATGGTTGACGTCGCTATACACAGCATGCGACTTGCTACATCGACCATCTTTCGATGCGTCTCGTAAGGAGACAAAGGCTCGTACAGACTCAGCGAAGCTCTACGATTGAATCCTGCGCTGTGGCATGAGTCCAAGGTCCAAGGTTGCAAGCGTCGCTCGTGTTCCTCGCACCCAACTCGCCATCTGTTTTTGACTTTGCCGTTTGACTTTTGAGATTGCATTTTCCATTTGCAGTCATGACGACCAAGGCTGTTCACGCGGTCGCCAAGCATGGCTTTGTGAACGCGTCGCTCTACGACAAGGCGCGTCCGGGGTTTCCGCGCGAGGCGCTTGCATCGCTCCTGCCGCTTTTGCTCGACCCGGCGACCGCGAACGTGCTCGAGATTGGCAGCGGCACGGGCAAATTTACGTCGCTTTTGCATCACGACGCCAAGATCACCAACCTCGTCGCTGTCGAGCCGTCGCAAGGCATGCGCGCCACGTTTGCGACGCTCTTTCCGGACGTGCGCTGCGTCGATGGGACGGCGACAGCGCTCCCGGTTGCCGACAACTCCCAAGACGCGCTGTTTGTCGCCCAGGCCTTTCACTGGTTTGACAACCGCGACGCGCTCCGCGAGTTTCGCCGGGTCCTCAAGCCGAACGGCACGCTCGGTCTCATTTGGAACATGGAAGACGCGAGTACGCCGTGGGTGGCGCAGCTCCGGACGATCTACGAAGCCTACGACGGTGTCGCGCCACAGTACCGGACGGGCAAGTGGGCCCACGTCTTTGCCGCGAGTCCCGACCTCTTTGGCCCGCTCACGCACACGTGCATTCGCCGAAATGTCCCCGTCGCATCCAAAGAGCAGATCTGGGAGCGCGTTCTTTCCAAGTCGTACATCTCGACCGCGACGTCTGATGTCCAGGCGCGTGTCAAGGCCGACGTCATGGCGATCCTCGACGCTGCTGAATTCGACATTGACGCCAGCGGCTGCATCTTGTACCCGTACGTGACCGATATTTACGTCACGACGCCGACGCCCGAATAGTGGGTCGTGCCTTTTCGACGACAATAATGTCTTCAACAGATCCCACCAAAGTGTTTCCTCGTACTCTTGCCTCTGTAGTACCCTGGACGACTAGGAAAGTTGCACATAGTGGTGGCGCACTGGGTGCAAACCTAGCCACCGTGAAGCCGGGACAAGGCGAGGTGTGTCTACACGTGTGGTCCTACGGGGTCATTCTGATTTCGCTCTCCACCGACACATAATGTCTTCCGTATCGTAGTGCATTGTCGGGTGCTCAGCGTACAGGTGGGCATCGAACGCTGTCTTCCTGATGGCATCGGTGTCAACACTTCTCGCTCTATGACGGTAGCGGCAGGATCCGCCCGGCGAACATCGTCCATAGAGGCATTCAACACATGGACCTCATTGATGCGCCGTGCGAATGACGACGACAACGCGACCGTCCTGCACATGCATGCATTTGGTTATGAAGGTAGGCTACACGACGCGGCGGAGGTAGATGACGTCGACACCGTTGCAGCGGCCAAAGCGCTTGGCGCCGACGAGGCGCAGTCGCAGGTTGACGTCGTCTTCTTTTTGGTAGTGCCATTCCAAGCCGGAAATATCTTGGTGCATCTGGAGTGTCGAAGTCGCAACGTCGCAGGTGAACGAGCTCTCGGGTGGCAGCACGTGGCGGTAGCTCTTGGCGCTCTTCTCGATGCGGAACGTGACGCGGCCGTCGGCCGAGAACGCTAAATGGAGCTCGGCCTTGCCGGCCTTGACGTCTTCGCTCCAGTCGAGCGCCGTGTTGCCAAAGGCCTCGGTGCTTGCCCACGCCCCGACGAGGAAGCCATCGACGCTCATTGCTACTGGGCCGCGCAAGGCCATTGGCTGCGTCCACCGTCGTCTCGTGTATTTTTAGCGAATCGAATGGATTCATTTTGCTTTCCTTCCAACGAGCGGTCGCGCGCTTCTGCTTAACGGCAGCCTCAATACTACGCGGTGATGGCGCGGTGTCTCTCCGAGCTGCATATGTCTTGTTTCAGCACGCCGCGCTCGTGGGCGGTGACGACCAACGACAGACCGATGCGTTGGTATCTTTGCTGTTGAAGTTGTCACATCAACAGCAAAAACGTGATGGTGCTCGCTTTAAAGGACTTTCTCGTTGCACAATGGGTATTTCACACGTCCAGTCCACATCATTTTTCGCGCCCACACCGCCATACAAAGTTTGGTATGAAAAGTTTGAATGTTGGTGGGTGGTATCGAGATGCTGTTTCTCACGTGTGGGAACACACGTGTAAAACCCGTCGACGACGCATGCAACACGTAATGGCTGGCATGGAGGGAGTTTACCTTCAACGACCTCCAAAATTCACCACTGAAATCTTCTCACCATGGTATCGCAAGACCTTGCGGGACCTTTCTGATACGAGACCGACGGCATCTCTCGAGGACTGTAGAGGACGACTACCTGCGACTGGGCGACCCTTGGAGGGGAATAGACCACGCAGCCAGCGCGGGAGTGTTTTTGTTGCCTGTCTACGATCCAAGCAACGTCCTTTCATTGGCCCACATTCATGAAACCGGATAAAATGCACCAATCAGTGCCCGCACGTCTTGAAGCGACAATGCACATCTCCCCTCTCAGAACTGATACAACCGGGCCGGCGCGAACTCGCGAAGCGCTGCTCGTGCAAGGAGGTTTTGCAGCTCCGAGCTTGCTGTGCCTGCTCTAGTACTAGCACACATAATGCAGTCGGAATAAAGCAAAAAAATTCTTGTTCTCGTGCATTTGGCATGGAAACTAAGATGAACCCACGATCCAATCACTGGATTCCGGTGGTCGGCGGTCTCGTGCACAAAGAACCCACGGCGTATCGCTGGAGGTCACGCCCTTGGAACATCTATCTACAAGGGGACATTTCGCGTTGAAATCTCGGGGGTATGCACGCGGATGCATGTCCATTGATGGAAAAAGCAGCGTCCGACGGCTTCCGATACGCCTCGGAGACTTGATAAGCACAGCAGATCCGGATACGCAGGCCAACGCCACGCATGAGTAACGCGTTTGCATCCGGATCTTTGAAGGAGGGAGAGAATCATTGCTGCACGCGATGTGTATAAAACATAATCGGTTTCAAACATGTTGAAAACACGCACCGTTGTGAGCGCTTGGTCACCTCGCCATTGGAGTCATGACCCCAGCACTGCAGATGCCTCGATTCCATTAGAAGTACGAACGGCCATATTGCGATCTTCTTTTGTTTCGCGAGGACGCATAATAAGTCAGCGCGTTCTCCTTGTCACCAGTTCAGCCAAGATACCACCCGCCACATGAGCGTTTCGCGCCTTCCAAGATGTCGTACAACTCCTTTCGCACCCAGGACTCGACACTTAAGATGTAGCGATCTGCTGACCCTCCTGCAAGCATGGCGATAACGAACGGCTGTCGCGACCCACCGACTTCTCGCATCCCGACTCGCTCGATGGGTGCAAAGGTGTCAACAGCCTACACGGTGCGATGCAGCGGCTGCGTAGTGTCGAGACGACACGGGTGGTGCGTCGTCCAACTTGCTGACATGACGAGTTGGTGGACACTTGATCCAGATTGTCATCTTGAGCGATTGCATTCTCAGTTGCACAGTGTTGGACTCGGCGACGCGCAATGGGTGCACTTCGCATGGAGAGCTTCGACATAAGGGTACCGTGATGTGTCATGCGCATGGCGCGTTGCGCTAAGAGCAGACGACCGGTGGTTGCTGTTAGCGATCGCGATCTTATGGCAAGCGTGAATGGCGAGAGGTGTTTAAAACACACGACCGAACTGCGGTGTCGTCTGTGGGCGCTGATTGGTCAAAATGCATGCTGCTCGCCGATTCGTGGAAATTGGCATTTTTTCTTTTGAATTTTTATACTCTCATTTCGTGTTTGGCACCTTCCATTGAAGACTCGCCGAGGGGACGGACCGCGGGACGTACGAAGCATGAACAACATGAACGGTATGAACATGAACCCGATGGGCGGCGGCATGAACATGAACTCGAACATGGGCGGCATGAACCCCAACATGGCCGGCGCGATGAACCCGAACATGGGCCACCACGGCGGCATGATGAACCCGTCCAGCATGCACCACATGCCCGGCATGGCGAACGGCGGTATGCCCATGAACATGGGCATGGGCATGGGCATGCCCGGCAGCAACGGCGGCAACGGCGGCGGCAACCCCTCGGCCATGAACCCGATGGGCATGCCCGGCATGGGCGGCCACATGCCGTCGCACCACGGCCAGCCCCACGGCCACCACATGATGGGCATGAACGGCATGCCCCAGATGCAGCAGATGAGCCACAACATGAACATGGGCATGCACATGGGCCAAGGCGGCGCGCCCAACATGTCCAACTCGTACGCGATGCCGCCCTCGAACCCGTCGTACCCGCCGCCGTCGACCGCGCCGCCATCGAACGGCCAGAGCATCGCCAACATGGAGTGGCGCGCGCAGTTTACGAGGGAGCACCGGACCAACTTGATCGCCAAGATGTACAACGAAATGGTTCGCGTCTCGACCGACCCGCCCGGCATTGCGCTCTGGATCAACGTCGCATGGTTTGAGCTCAAGTTGTACAAGGAGTGCCAAACGCAGGTATTGCTTCATCGACGTCCTTGACCACATTCTCATTGTGTGTGTATATTGTAGGAAGACTACATCAACAAGATTCTCAAGCGCCTGCAGCACCTCAAGACGCAGGCGGGCGACATGAACCCGATGGGCCACAACATGATGCCAGGCCACGGCATGCCGGGTCGCGACGCTAATGGCATGTACATGCAGCAGCCGCCGTACGGTCAGACGCCAGGCCTCAACATCAACACGTCGAACGGTCCGTCGTTCCCCAACACGTCGGGCTCCAACAGCGGCGGCCCGAGCTCGGCCAACACGCCCAAGCACACACAGCCTGGCGCCAACAACAACGGCCCGAACACCAACAACAACAACAATGGACCCAACAAGGGACCCGGTGGCAAGCAGCCGCTCAACCCGCAGCAGCTGCAACAGCAGCAACAGCAACAGCAGCAGCAGCACCAGCAAGGCGGCCCAAACCAGGGCAACAAGCCGCCGCACATGATGCCGCCGTCGCAGCAGAACCAACAACCCAACAAGATGGGCAGCAGCAACCCGTCGCCGCAGCCGAACGAACAGTCGTTCATGGCGCAGATGTCCGGCGGTCCGCCCGCCAACACCAACCCAGTCGAGTACTGGCGGCAGGTACACACCCATCTTTCATACACAAGTATCAAGATTTCAACTCGATAGCACGCGCAACTCAAGGCCAAGTACCTCGCCGACGTCAACACGGTGCACAATGCGTTTCGCAAGTACGTCGAGCACATGAAGGACCAGAACGAGAGCGAGCAAAAGAAGAAGCTCACGTACCTCCTCGGCTACGTGCAGCTGTGTGCATCGATCCTCTCGGAAGACGCGTCATCGGCGCCGGCCCGGCACATTGACGAGCTCGAGAAGGTCAACAAGTACGTCATCAAGATCGTGCACCCGTACCTCAAGAAGCTCAAGAGTGAGAAGGACAAGCGCAGCTCGGCGTCCAACACGCCGCAAAACCAAATGCCTCCGTCGCACAATGGCGGTGGCAGTATGGGCAACAACCCGCAAGCGATGAGCTTTGAGATGATGATGCGCAACTCGATGTCGGGCCCGCCGGCGGCCAACGGCGGTAGCAACAACCTCTACCAGCAGATGATGGCCAAGAACAGCTCGATGATGATGGACGACTACGGCATGGGCATGCCCAGCAGCAACGGCAACGGCAACGGCTATGGCAACCAGTACGGCGGCAACCCCAACATGGGCGGCTTCAACATGGCGTCGTACGGCAGCACCATGGGCGGCAACGACGGCAACGACATGATGGGCACCAACTCGATGGACTCGAACCTCCTCGATTTCGACAATGGCCTCGGCATGGGCATGGCCGACGGCAACAGCAACGGCAACGGCAACGGCTCCAACAGCTCCAACGACGACGGCGGCGACGGCGACCTCATGAACATGGTCGAAGCGCTGTAAATCGTAGGCGTGTGTAGTTTATATTAAGTTTCAGTTTAAAATGCGACGAGTGTGGTGTCCAACGCCCTAATGCAATATGTCATTCGGCCACTGACGTAGATGTATCTGTGTCCATGATCATGACAGGATGTGACGATCATGACAGGATGACGAGGTTGCAGGATGTGAGCGGCGAGCGGGTGTGCATGCTAAAGTAGCGTGATATTAGCCATACCATCAAATATTGTCCGGATACCGCGCCTTCGACAATGGTGCACGACAATATATATTGTCTCTGCCATCGGTATCCGGCGTGTCTTTGGGTGACCAGGATGGCAGACGACCGAACGAGCGCAGCTGGCCGCACGGAAGAAGAACCATGCAGCGCGACGTCGACGCCCGCGGGCGCTTCCTCACGCGCATCGTCGCCGTGATTGCCGTCTTCTTCTTCACAAGTGGTAGCATCGTGCTGTACCTGGTCACGGCGCCAGGCTTGACGTCGGTGGAAACCGTGCAGCTTTTGCCCACCGTACCAACGATCGTGATCGCCGGCGACTCGCTCACGCAGTATGGCCTCGACCCAACGGTACTTGGCTACCATACACTGCTGGCGCAAAGCTACATGCGCCGCGCTGATGTGCTCAACCGAGGCTTTGCCGGCTGGACCACGGGGTACGTCTCCTCCATCACTTTCCAGTGCTTACGACATTACGTAGTGACTTTTTGGCCGCCGCCGTGCCGCCCATGATCGCCGAGATGGCGCCGCCGTTGCTGTTGACGCTGCTGCTCGGTACGAACGACGCCGTCTTGCCCGGCAACTTGGGCCATGCGAGCGTCGCCACGTACGCATCCAATCTCGACGCGATTCTCACGGCGTTCCAAACCGCCTTTCCGTCGACCAAGCTGTTGCTGCTGACGCCGCCGCCCGTCGTCGACGCGGTGCAAGCGGGCCAGCACTCGAACGCGGTCCTCGCCGCCTACGTCCGCGGCTGCAAGCAAGTGGGTGCGGCCCGCAACGTCCCCGTCCTCGATCTCTTTGGCAGCTGGCGCAACTCGACGGCGACGGCGTCCTATTACATTCGCGATGGGATTCACTTGACCGTCGCTGGCAACCGCGCCCTGCACGAGCTGCTCTTGCAAGCCATCGCGTCGTCGTACCCGGCGCTCGCGCCAAATGCGCTGCGCACGTTTTATGAGCGTCAAAAGTAGGATCAATTCGCAAATCAGACTACGCGTTTTTCACAGATGTAGAACAAAAGCATTATCACTATCACATAGTTTGAATTTGTATTTCCTAGGAAAGAAATGCGTAGCGCGTGGTACCAAGCACGACAAAGACTTGCATGTAAGAGGAAGAAAGCGAAGCATCGTGACAGCTTGAGCAGCGCATTTAGGAGCTCATTGGGTCGCTGGACCACGTGGTCGTACCCACACTGGCGCGAACATCGCCCGAAGCGTCGCCGCGACGTGCGACCAGTTCATATGGAACGGGCACCGTGAGATCTGATCGAATGACACAAGGCACGTCGAGAACATCGTCTTCTTCGTACGCTGCATTGCAGTTGTAGTCGTCTGTTCATGGACCAGCTTTGGCAGCGACAGTGGTGAGCTTGGAGCTCGGCAAGCGGGAAGCACGAGCGTTGGACTTCATCTGCAAAGGTGGCGTGGCGCTTTGGATGATGCGCGCAGTAGTCTTAGTTGCCTGGCACAAGAGCCGCGCCCGAGACTTGACCGCTGCTACTGCTGTGACCTATTATAGCGGCTGGGATCCGGGCGGACGGGCGGACGCGCGCAACATCCATGTCAATCAAATCAAAAAGAGGAGATCCCAACGACCACCTCCAGCATATGATATTCCATATTCGTTGTGAGAGGCAAGATGCTCGACAAAGTGAGCTGGGCTAAATGTCCACCAATCAGAAGCCATTTATTCGCCCACAGCCACCAATCAGATCGCTGGTTACCACTATGATTCCAGAGATTTAGCAGCCTGGCCCCAAGCTTGGCGAAGCCACGACAGCAGTTTCAGATATAAAAAGGCGGCTGGTCTAGGACAGGTCGTAACTGCATCGGAGATCGTGCGATGGGTCGCTTCACGACGTGGTTGCATCTCGAGTCGGCCGTGGGCCTCCTCTATGTACTGCTCTCGCTGGCTTGCTGCGTCTACTACACGCGTTTACTCAAGCCCACCTTTGCCAACGACCTTTGGTGGGCCGGCTACAACGTGTCGGGCTACCAAGCTTTTCTCATCGATCTCGTCAACCAGTTTCTCATGACACAAGCCAACGGTACACTGGACGTACTCTTTGCGTCGGCCATGGTGCCCAAGACGTACGCGACCATCGATGCGTTCACGAGCATCTACACGCCCTACATGCACGGCGTTTGCTCCTCGGCGAGCTCACGTCCATCGAGTACGCCGTGCCAAAGCTTCGTATGCTGAGCACCTACTGGTGCATGCGCATGAACGTGCAGCACTGCTGGGTCGACTTTAACAAAACGTTCGAGATGGCCCACACGGAGCGTCGGCAAGAGCGCTGTGAGCGCAACTATAGAACCAACGCGGCCGTGTACCTCGAAGCCATTCTGCGCAACCAAAACTGGGACGCGTACTTGGCGCTCTGGGCTGGGAATGGTCTTCGCTTCAACGTGGCGATCCAGCGCGGCCTTCAAGAAACCATCGCAGGTCGCTCGTTTCTATCGCAAATGGCAACGGCGGCCAACACAACGTCGGTGGCCGACGAACTAACCTACTGGCGGTCGTACAACTTGTCGATCTTTGAGCTGCAGTGGCAGAGTCGGTGGCAACCCGGCGTCTCTGAGACAATCATCGTCTCGAACGCCCTCGGAATGCAAGAAAATTTTACGCTGAAAGCGCTCGACCAAGTCACAGGTCCATGGTCGTCCCAGAGCCTCTTCTGGATGCCACTCAACGACTTGTACAACGGCATGACGCTGAACCGGAGCTTGATCCGGGGTTCAAGTCGCCACTTCGCCACCAACATCAGCGCAGCCTTGCCCGCCATCAACTTGGAGACGTATCGGGGCATGGCCGACAGCCGTGGCAACCTCGTCGGGAAAGCATGGGTTTTTCATACCTTTATCGGTCCTTACCTCAGCATTGACATTCGCTACAAGCTGCGGCCATCGCCACTTGTTGCTGCGTACAACCGGTTCCAAGACGTTGTCTTAGAGCATCTCGCAACGTCGGCAGCAAGGTTTGAATCGTTTGCCAGTCTTCCGTCTGTGGTTTTGACGCCGACGCCGTCGCGCTGGAAGAGCAACTATACGTTTTACGGAGGTGACCCGATGTGCGTCCTTGGTTCTGGTACATCGTACGTGCAGCAGTCGTTTGATTTTTACGACGACTGCTCGCAAAAGACACCGCTCAGTGTCCAGCCACCGCCCATGTCTCTGCTCTTTGCTCTGCCGGCAACTTCTACAACCTCAAGTGCTGCGTTCTCCATGGATGTCATCTGCACACTGTCCATAGCCCCTAACCCTTGCACAGCAGCACTCTCTGCAGCTTCCAACTGGCTGAAAGAGCTACCTATTCCACTTGACGTCTCGTCGACGCTCGAGTCACTGCCACCGATGCTGCAGGCCACCGACACCAGTTTTATGCAATTTGACAAAGCTTCCAATGGCTCGTGGCTGCTCTTGCAACAGCCGCTGCTCGGCTCACTGGACGACCCTTGGACGTTCTATGGCTGGTGCTTCGCAGCCGACTGGGCCACCGGACTCCGACAAGCCGCTTCGTTTGAAGGCGACGTCTCCTCGATCGTCCTTCTCTCCAACGCGTACACAAGTCAGCACTATATCACGAGCGGTCAGCCGCTTGAGACGGCCACCAAAATGATCTACTACCTCGTACTCGCGAGCACCATTTGTCTCGTCGGTGTCGGCGGCCTCGCCTTGCTCTACACCTTCTACAGTCACTTTGACATCACGGGCCGCAATCTGCTGTGCTTCAACCGGCTCGTGGGCTCAGTCTGGGCCGGCCGCCAGCTCATGTTGATGCGCGGGATCAGCGCCATCTTGATCTTAAGCACGGCGCAGCCAAAGCTGGTGACCCAATTCGGCTACAGCCGTCTAGTCGACGAAGCGCGCTCCTTCTGGGCGACGGGATTGCTGGCGGGCGAGGCCACATGGCTTTCGTACAGTCTGCACGAGTATCTCGTGATTGCGCTGCCAAAACCGTTTACGCGGCTGTACGGTCCGTGGACAAATGCGCTGGCGTGGCTCACGATTCTTGTTTTGAGCTTGGTGTCGCCCGTCGGCATTGCCATGAACCTGAGTCGAACGTGCGTCGGTAACGATATGGACTATGGCCTTCTTTGCACCGCCGGCGCCATCTCGATTGGCAGTCTCAACCGCCTCGTGCTTCTTTGCAGTCTCCAAGTCGGTATCGTTGTCGCTTCCATTGGGCTTGGCTGCGGCGTCCGCCGCCTGTGCGGCGCTGAGAAAGACGACGATGACGAAGAGGAGGAAGAACAAGAGAGCTTGCTCGTGTCGGGGCTGGCCGAGGCCTTTATCACCGCCGACCCGCGCTGCGACGCCGGTCGTGTCTATGACCCTGTGACGTGCGTTCTCTGCGGGCTCCTCCCTCTCTCGTACAATGGCCATCGGTATATCTTTGACCTCAAGCTGTGGAGCTTGCTTCCGGATACGATCTCAACCCACGTGGCGCGGGCCGCCCCTGAGGCGTCCCTCGTCGCGACGCAGTCGCACATCACGAGCACCGCTTTCTCCGTGCCGTCGATGGACCTTATTCGCGTGGCCTCGGGCCGCCGCCGGCTTCGGACGCTATTGGCCGCGTTTGGCTTGCTCTACATGAGCGCTTCGATCACCGGCTCGGTCTTGTACTTCGAAGTGTGCAAAGTCAACTTGGACAACGACTTGTACTGGGCAACGTTCAACGTCACGGGCGCCCACACGTTTTTTGCGAATTGGCTCAACGAGCAGCTCATTTTGCGCGCCACAGCGCAGAACATTGTCCTCAACGATCCGAGCATCAACCTCCTCGGCTCCTATGCAACACCGACAGCGTTCGTCTCGACCGTCAACAACTATGGTGCCTGGCTTCAGCACAACGAACTCAGTGCGATCGAAGCCTCGATTGCGGGTCTTCGCGTCTCGGATGCGTGCAACGCGCCCTGGATCTTTACGCCGTACTGCTACCTCGACTGGAAGAAGCGATGGTCAATGGCCTACTCCAACCAGCGCCAACTGCGGTGTCAGAAGATGGAGGAAAATGCTGCCGTGTACCTCGAGTCGGTGCTGCGCAACATTGACTATGCAACCTTTGCGTATTGTTGGGGCAGTGCGTTTGAGACGGCGTTTGGTGCTGATCTGCGCCAGTCGTCCGACGGTCAAGCCTGGCTGCATTCAATGGCTACGGAGCGACTGCCGCTGCAAGATGAAATCGCGCTGTGGCGCCAGCAAAA